>NC_046373.1:11642539-11773847 GCF_011125445.2 Fundulus heteroclitus | reverse complement strand
ATCTCAGACATGCAAATGCGGAAAGGTCAGGACAATCCCAATAACACAGCTGAACTTTGAAATCCCTCAAATGCACTGCAAATGAAGCCTCAAATGAAACTGAGAATACTGATTGAATCAATTTCTTTTCACAAAGCATTAGTTTGAGGATATGGGTACTTTATTCAACCAGGTTATTTTGGCCTTCAGATTTTATTTTTTTCCTTTACTATTTCTTTGTTTTACACTTGCATTGCACGGGATATGTGGGAAAACTGTAAAATGTTTTCAAAGTCGATCAAAGTCTCAGTTTTTAACATCTCAAAAGCCAGGCACATTTGAGAACCATTGTAGGTGCATAAGCAGCTTGTAACACTGAAGTACACAACTGTCTATTGATTTACGATTGTGCAGCTATTTTAGGGGGTCTTTAGATTATATTGAACTTTCAAGCTTTTTAAACTCATCTTTATGTGTTGTGCCAAAACTTAAGAGGTCCACATTTTGTTTTCTACTTTTAGGAAAGATAAAATGATCTCAGAAGTCTGACAGCCCCAGTGCTAAGGATGCTCCACTAGAGCTCTTGGAAGTAAAAAATAAATTTGACAGCGTCTTATTTTTAGAACGCCTCGCAACCCTGTTTTGAACAAATTTAACTTCACATAGCTGTCAGATCAGATGCTGGTTTGAGCTTTGATTGGCCCTTCATGACATGTCATGACTGTATGTTGTTGTTCTGACAGGTTCGGACATGGATCCTCATTGTTGGATACACAACAGCTTTTGGCGCCATGTTTGCCAAGACGTGGAGGGTACACGCCATCTTCAAAATGTGAAGATGAAGAAAAAGGTAAGGAAAACATTAACTTATTCAATAAAATGCGTGGGCTTCTAGATAGTTACATACACCGTATAAAAAGGAGAGAGAATATTTATATAGATAGTGCTTGGTCCTGACCTTAAAGGGACTCGTGTCTTTTTAAGGGACATGTGCCTAAGTGTATGATTATGAAGCCGACAGGGAAAAAAAATTTAGACAATCTGCAAACTACTTAGGGGAAAATACAGCTCGATCCTCCTGAATAACCACCAAAACAAACCAGTTTACTGCAACTTCCTCAATCTTGCTGGTAGTTCAATTAAATTCCAGAATATTTATATAATCAAATAGGAAATTAAATCTTGTAACACCCAAGAGTCATTGTAGATTGTGATGGAGGCTGTAAGGATCTCCTCTCAGGGTCAGCATTAGAGTGGATCTGCAGAAGCCTTTGACTGGATCCCATGAGGAGGACAGACAGTTTTGACTGTAAAGTCCTTCATTTTATGAAATAAACATTTTTGTACAATCAGAGCCAATACAGTCCACATGACAGAGCCAGCCTTCTTGATCAGCTTGATTCATCATTTTTTTTTTAAAGTCAACGGCTCTGATGTTGCTAACCATCAATGATTGCAGAAGAGATCGCTTTCTTCGACAACAGCTTTATATAGAAGATCTGCAGCATCACTGCTGCAAACACTGAAGGGCCTAAGCCTTCTGAAGAGGCACAGACTGTTCAGTCCCTTCTCAGACTCAGCTCCGCTGTCGCCTCTCCAGTTTACTCTGTTGTTTTGCTGAACAGGGAGCTATCATTATTTCTCCCACCAACTCCAATTCCTCTCCCGTGATGGTTGTAGTGTTTGGCATGTTTCCTGTTTCTCCTGAACTATGGAGAGCTCTTATTTAAGGCAAAGGAAATACAGCACATTTTAAGCATCAAAATATAACTAAGCAATGACTTGAACCACCGTGAACCCTGAATTTAATCTGGGTCATGAAAGTGCTACAAGTTTCTGGCAAGCAGCTTTACAGTAAGCCACAAAAAGGACAATGATGATTTCAAAGACAGTTCGTGGTCTGTAATTGCGTATTTATCGTGTCATTAAGCTGCTGTTTACAGAAAGCTTGCTAGCCTTAAGTCACTTAATTGGATTTGACTGCAGCTTATGTGTAATCCGCCACCCAGAACTTGAATGTTGTCAAACCTTAAAAAATGTAAAATGTCTTTGGTTTTTAATTTTTATGTATCATTTCTTGCATTTGTGGCTACCAACTAACGCGCATGTCTCCCTGCATTTTTGTCATTAGTGGTTTTGGAAATGCAGTATGTCAGAATACATATTAGGTTCTGATGGTTAAATCTTGCCCTAAACATCTATTTTAAACACCAAACTAGCTAATTAAATCTTCATTTAGCCATAAGCATTTTCATTTCCAGGATATAAACATCTCATCACTGCCTGTGTGGCTGATCGTCCCCAGACTTGAATCAAAGAGCAAAAAAAGTATGAATCCTGGTGGCTGCACACCTGCTTTTAAAAAATGTCTCTTGAAAATTAAGATATAGACGTATTGCCTTTGAAACTTTGGTCCGATCTGTTTCAGTACATAAACTGAGCTGCTCTCTCTCCTCTCTGTGCTGCAAGTTTTCATGGTCTTTTGTATTATAGCTGCTCCCCTCTCCAGTCTACTTCTCTTTCTTGCTCAAAACTGTTCATATTATTGGACAAGTGGGCGGGCCTGGCAAAGAAAGAGAGCGGGAAGGGGTGACTGAATGAGTAGAGCAGGTAAGAAGGATGTAGAAAAATAGAGCAGCAGAAGGGATAGTGGACTGACAGAAGGAGGGAAGCAAGGCAGGACAGTGTAAGGAACAAGCAAGCAATCTGGCCTCAATGCACAGAAAGTAGGGCGGGGACCGCTGAAGAGGAAACGGAAAGCCGGAGACCGGGAACGGATAATGAATAAAAAGAGGTTAAAAGACTATTGATGTTTTACTAAAGATAGCTTTTCAAAGCTATTTCATCGCTCTGAACCTGACCTTTTGTATTTATTTCACGCGTGGTGTTTTTTTTTCTTTCATATATATATATATTTTCAGTAAACAGAGCTGTTTTGCCTCTTTGAACTTAGTGTTGCTCTGACATTTCATTGCCAATTATTTCAGCTCACTTTACCTTCTCTCACCTTCTCTCCCTTGCTAACAAAGACAAAACAAATGTTTCCTTTAAGGCAACATTCACCCCCTGCTGCATAGTTTAGCTCTTAACGTTCAAGATATAAGCTCTTTAGTTTCGGGGTTTGTGTGCAGGACACACACACACACACACACACACACACACACACACACACACACACACACACACACACACACACACACACGTTCCACTTCATCCACATTGATTAAGTGCAGGTGTTTTGGCTTCCTCAGACTGATAGTTGCTGTTGGTGCCCACTGCTGTCAGTGAATGGACAGACACAAGTGTTAGCCATCAGTACTCAACCCTTTCTTATTGTTTTTCCTTCATGGTTTTTTTTTTCTGTAGCATGGAAGAGATTGTAATTCGAGGGTGAGTTTGATAAAGGCTCTGCTTGGTAGGCTGCAGTCAGCACATCTTCAGTTCCTTAAAAAGCTCAAAGACGGTGACTTGTCCCTCTTCTCTAAACAAAACTTGACATGCAGCACAGATTTAAAAATCTGCCCAGAATCCCCCTGCCATGTGGGCCAGTATTAGATTGTCAGGGTGAGAAAACCTGAAGCAAAGATGCCAAGTTTTCGCAGGTATTAACACGTAAATTAAAATCCTAAATGTCAGACATGATCTTATTGCTTTTATTTAAAACAGAAAAGCAACAATTATTTCCACTCTTGCTCAAATAAGTTAGACTTTAATACACAGAATAAAGCAAAAACAGAAATATTTGTCTAGCAGAACATTAGATTCATACTTTATTATTTGTCCAAAGGGAAATTTGCCTTTGTCGGTACAGTCAAGGGGGAGAAGGTAAACATTGGCAAATTGGTAGTTGCTATGATCAGTTTCAAGACATTATTAACGTAGTGAGAGCTGTGATGGTGGAGGGGAGAAAGCTTATTCCACGACAAGATGTATTAAAAGAATATCTGCATCGATCTACAACCGGAGGGGAGGAGTGTGGAATGTAAATGTAGAGGATCGCGACAGTTGTGACTGATCAGTAGGGCTTTGTGGGTTATAAAAGGGTTAATGAGGACAGGCAGATTGGGAATAGGAAGAGCAAGTATTTTAGAGCATGCATAAGTGGTTTTTAACATTTAATTTTTATTGTTGACAGGAAGCGTTGTGAAATTATGAGTAGCACACAATATTAAGATGGGCTCTCTGACGCTATGACACAGAAGAAGCTGGAGGGGTGGATAGAGGGAGTTATCTGGGCTTGTAAATAAAGATATCTTGAATAAAGTAAATGTACACAACTTTAAATAATATATCTACTTTCTTGCTTATATTTGATTAGTAGTGATACTTTTTTTTTTTGACAAGATGAGATGAGACATTCTAGCAGTGAGTGGACGACTGAGGCAGGTATATGTAGGCAGGTGAACAGGTGAACAGGTGAGCGCAGTTGACAGTAATTACTGGCAGCAGGTGGAGCTGATCTGGGCTCACTGATTGGAGACGGGTGACTGACGGAGAGTCAGTCACCCGTTGGCTAAGGAGAGTGGAAACTAATTACTCTAACACAAAGCAGACAAAAAATTAAATCATGACACCCAGAGTCAGTAGATAAAATGTTGTTTCTTTAGAAAGTAAAGAGGAAAAAAAACATATTCCCTTTTAATCATGTTAAGGCTGTGTGCACATTCCATGATGTTATTCATTTATTTGTTTGTGTTGAAGTTTTTCTAAAATACAGTTGGATCCTTGAGAAAATCTGCGCAATGCAATGGTATGTTTGAATGGCAGTAACAGGTGACAATTATTTAGAGTAAATTTAGAGAAATCCCATATGTGTCGTTTGGCAATATAACACATCAAAGTTGAGCAAATATCCTTGTAAAATTGTCTGTATAGTTTTCCCAAATTCCTCATAACAGGTATTTTTTAATCAGAATCTCAAAAGATTTTGGAAAATTTATTTAATCTTTTTAGGTGCTTACACGTTTTGGTGTTAAATGAGAATTTTAAACCTTTTTATGTCTGTAATACACAGAGCTTGCCATGTTTTTAGGAACCCCCGGAGAAAACAGGTAAAAAGCCTTAAAACAAATTAAAACAAATATCTTTTTTATTAAAGAAGCACAATTTAAAACAAAAAAATGTAATTAAAAGGCAAAAATTAAATTTCATTAAGTAAGGGGCGGAACCATGTCGAAGATTTTTTGTTGTCGTTTGTAACTGCCAGTGTTGTAGCAATTATTGGTAGTCTTAATTAATCCTATACATTACATGTATCTGTAGCATTTTGTAAATTATGCTTTACCATTTTGAAGTTCTTCCTGACACAGAGGCTTTGCTAAGCTTCAGAATTTAATGGAAGAATCAATGTTTATCTTGCTAGTTCAGAGAGGCGGATGTTAAGTGAGTTAAAAATTCTCCAAACAACATTTTAGGAAACAGCAGCAATATATAATATCTCCAGTTAGATTTATCAATTGTTTGAGAGGGACATCACAAAAGAAATAGCTGTTTATCAGAGAATAAACTTTTTTGGGGAATTTTTTTTTTTTAAGTGGTTCTGGAGTAAAGCAAAGAAAGAATAGGCAGAAAAAGGCCCGTGTGGCAACGCATGGTGGAAGATCCGTGATGCAGTGGGTTAATTCCTCTTCCAAAGAACTTCAGGACCTTCTTGGAATTAATGACAACATAAACCAATTATTTCTGCAATATACCTTTAAATAAATAAATGTACTCTACTTGACAGATCCTTTTTTAATTGTTTAAGTGTGAGATGACCCTGCAGCAATTACATATGAACAAATAAACGCTTTCTACTCAAAACAATCCAAATAAAATTCTTTTATTCAGACAGCACTCTATTGCACACATTTATAATTTTCCTTTGGTCCACACAATTCCTCATGGCTGATGGATGTTCAATACGCGACTTCCTGCAATGAATCGGACATACCTAATGGAGGAGCTGCAAATCCCACCAAGGGCTATCAATATTCGTTTCGCTGTGGCCACATTTGCTCAGTCCTTGCATCATCAAAAGGCAGCAGATCAAAAGACACTCCCCTCATGTCCCGCGTTCTGAGCCCGCCGGGGAATGGGACACCTGTGCGAGCTGCATCTAGACTATATGATGCTTTCCAAACAGATCCTGACCCTGTCTTCTCCTGACCTTTCTTTTGATTCACGGTTTCAGTCAGTCAAATGCTATTATAAATGAAGATCACAAACAGGTTATGGCTTTCATCCTTCCAAAGTTCAGAGTACAAAAGAGGAGCTTTAGTTGTGAGCAGCACTGCCTCAGCATTGGTCCCCTTTTTAGGCAACAAAATCTGGCTTGGAGATAGAACTTCTTATTGGTTATCGACCAATAGGTCTACTGGAAGTGTCCGATTTTTTTTGCTTTTACACAAGTGAGGCTAGAAAATACGTCCTTAAATATTTCAAAAGAAGATAGCGCTCAATAAATAAGCTAGATACAGAGTGTTGTTTCACATGCCTTTATGACATGGATGTTACTCCATTAAATGAGCAGATGTTCACTAATACAATAATTCCTTCTTCCTTTACAGATCATAAAGGACCAGAAACTGTTGATAATCGTCGGCGGGATGCTGCTTATCGACCTATGCATCCTCATCTGCTGGCAGATCGTGGACCCTCTCAAGAGGACCGTGGAGGAATACAGCTTGGAGGTCAGAGTGCATTTAATCGTCTTTCTCTTCCTCCGATCTTTTTGGGCCAATCTGACAGGGCTTTACTCGGCAATGAAAGTCCGAGTGAGCAACACTGAGCTATTTCGAGGACGGGAAATTCATTATACTTCAGCGAGAGCATCTGTTTTTTAGTTGTGGTTGTTGTTATTTTTGGGTCAGGATGTGAGCCATTGCTGCCTTCTGTGCTCATTCCATTCCCGGATGTTTGCCAGATTCAATGGGAGACGTTGGCAAGGGCCATTGGAAAACAGGCAATTAGCAATGCATTCATTCTGGCGGAAAGGTTGTTGGGTGTTGTAGTGACATTAACACTGCTAACACTCTTCCATGGAAAAAAAAAATATGGCAGTATTGATTTTAGAAATTGATGACATGTAATATTCAATGAAATATTAACAAACGACTATGTGATGAATTAGCATTTTTTGAGGAGTAAACCTCAGGCTGCGTTTTAAGACTGGATGAAATGATAAGGGAATATTTTCAGCCGCATATGCTAAAGGAAAATTGACTGGAGTGTTATTTTTTTTGTTGAAGGCATTATAGTTTTACTGCCAGAGGCAAATGTGCACAATTTATAGATATTGTGGAACTCATCATTTCTAAGTTGCTACCCGAAAAAATTATACGCCTTAAGCAAAGAGAGTCGCACAGATTAATTCCAAAGAGTAGATGCAATGGGATAATCTGTGTTTAATTTAGGTTTGTTAAGGCATGGAAGGAATACCAACTCACATTAAATTACTTTTTTTATGTCAGAGAAAGACAAATCATTACTTCTGAATTTTTTTCAGACTTTTATTTGCAATAATTTATAATTACTTGAAATATTATGGATTTCTGTAAAGGTTTTAACAGAGATGGACCTTGGCTCATTTTAAAATTGATTTGTTTCTCTTCAGCCTTGGTGAAGAAATAAAAGGATTCCAGATTAAGCCAAATGTATATCATTTGTTGTTAGATGTGATTTGAAAAGCTGAATGTAATTGATAGGAGGCTTTGTAAATAATTTAGATAAATTGATCACATTTCCAATATATACCAATATATGGAAAAAAAAGTTTAATCCCCTTAAATACTGAATCAATAGAAAGAGATAAAACAGTTTGTGTATTATTGATGTACATCAATTTCTGTCTCAGTTTAGTGGAAACTGGAAGGTGATATTGCTTTCATGTTTCTATGAATGCAGAGCAAGAAGCAGTAAAATGTAAAATGTCTTAGGGCAAGAACACCACCGGCTTTACGGTTACTCTGTTAAATCCTGCAACTACTTCAGGAAAAAAGTTAATTACATGTATATTTTACAGAATGGGGTCTCTGTCATTTAGTTCAGAAGCTTCTCAATAGGGGGCACGCAGGCACCACCCGCATCAAAATTGCAGGAAAACAGTGTAGACACTGTAAACATAAACTAAAAAAAATAAAATGTGTCTGATTTAAAAAAAAATTCAGCATTCCCATTCCATTCTGGGTTTATTTAAGTTTTTGTGTGTAGGTTTTTAATGCCGTGGGACACCTGACAGATGAGGGTGTATGTATGATTAGAAACTTTGGCTTCCTTATGCGGATCTCCAATTGGTTACTGAAAGATTCTCCTCAGGCGCAGAGTGTGGCCAATCAGAACTTTTTGTGTCATTTCTCATGCAATTCATAATACGTTTCGCTCAGTGTTACCAACTTAGCCACCTTGTTGCTATATTTAACGACTTTTCAGAGCCCTCTAACGACTTTTCTTTGTAAACGAGTAGCGACAAATCTAGCGACTATTTTCTGTGTTATTGGTGACTCCATGTGAAAGCACCAATCAGTCTGCAGTTACTGTCTTGAGGTGGCAGCAAGCACCGCCGTGAGTGAGCGCTGTCTATTTGTCACACACACACACACACACACACATACACACACACACACACACACACACACACACACACACACACACACACACACACACACACACACACACACTGCAGTTGCCTCGTCCCAAAAGCCCTGCGCTTGCAATCAGAGCATAAAGAGCAGAGCGTAGACCCACTCCACTCCATTTTAATATACAAAATGTATAATGCGATGATTCCTCCTTAGATTACAAAGCTGGATATAAATATAATGTAAATATAGTTTTTAATCTAATCCTTTTTTTTTCTCTGAAACTGTTGCACTAAAATAATTCTCTGAATTTGATTCACGCACAGCTTGAATCCCTTATTCACCTCATTCATTGTGTGCCTTGAATAACTGTCTTTTTGGTCAAATTTGATGTATGTGTGGATTCAGGCAATGTGTAAAAATGATTAATTATTTGATAGTTTGTCATTTGTAGTTCCAAAAATATTTAGTGTTTTTAATCACAATTTTATCTTGCCAAAAGCTTCAATTTCCTACAACCTGGATCACAAGCACATGAACAAATGTGCAAATTACATGATGACGTCATTTAGCATCTATTAGGACATCCAACAGCGACTTTCCTTGCTGAGGAATTGACAACAATTGTTTTGCTGTCATTTGTACCCCCTGCATCGGGAGCGACGCAGAAAGAGCGGATCTAGTCAACTCCATTTAATTTTTAACCGACTAGTCATGAAGGTAGAGGTTTAACTTTTGTTGAAAAGTGAAAGAGGAGTGTCGACACGTTATTGTTTGGTTAGTGGGTAAAAACAGAAGGAAAAAAAATCTCCCTGTCATGATTTCTCTTTGATGAACACAGAATGAACAACACACACACGGAGCTATTTACTGAGAGTTTATTGAAAGAAAGATGAGTAGTGGATGAGAAAACCAGAGAGGCAGGACTGGACTGGAACTGGGGTGTAGATGAAAGCAGGAGCTGACTGACCGGAGAGAGTTCTTGGAGATGTAGGGCTGCAGTTATCCAGAGAAGCAAAGCGAGACAGTTCTAGGGAGCGCAGGGCCGCTGGAGTACAGGGGCAGCAGGAGATCCAGGCAACAAAGACTTAGGGAGGCTGGCAGGTGGAGTGAGTTCTGACTAATTAATGCCTAACAGGTGTGACTGATTGCTGAGGGAGTGGTGAGCTGAGTGAGAGGAGGAACTGAAAAATGACAGGAAAAAAAGCCAGACCAAAACTAAACCATGACACTCCCCTGTTATTGTTTCAACATAGCAAGACTGCCCATATGAGGAGAATCATGTCTGTTTAAACTCCATTCACAACATTTACGCTCTTTTTTTCCACCTTCTAAACAAGTGAACGGCTCTGTGGTCCTTTCCAGATTTTATGACAAAAATACAATTTGCTCTTATAGTCGTTCATCCCCAGAAATTCTGTGCCAGCAACATTCTCGCGTTGAGTCTATTCCAGCTGTCTGCTTTATTCTTGTAAAACATTTTGTTTCTAGATAGACCCACTTGAATGGATCAAATGAAACAGACCCCAAATGTACAAATAATTGCTGAATAAAGTTAAGACCAAAATTATTTATGACTCTGATTGCTCTTCCTGCTGCTCTGTTAACACGAACTGCAGCAGGAATTACTGAGGACCTCAAGCTGTGAAAGAAACTGAAACGGCTCCGCAGAAGGCGGGCTTTAGACTGAGCTCTGAATGGACAGCGCTGTGAACGGATCATCCGCAGCCCAGATGGGCTTTGTTAGTTTTTTGTGTGAGGAATGCCATGTGTGGCGTGTGTGGTCAGGGAAATGCGTGTCACACGGACATTGTGGGACAGTTGAGGGCTAATGTCACTCAAACATGTGGATGCTAATGGAAGAGTCCAACCTGTTTAGGCCGTTAACATGGAACTATTATGTGACCCACACACAGATCTCAGCTGGTGCCTAATTTATCAAGCTTTTCTTGACTCAAAGGTAGAGGCTGTGATTTTCACCATGTCCTTTTTTGAATAACTGCACATGTGCAAGACCGTCTTACCTGATCGTCCGTTCCTCAGGGGGATTGCGTGAAAAAAAATCTCCCGACTCCACTCTGATCTTATTTCTTTCTACTGAAGCATTCCTCTTCTTCTCATAAACTTGCATGCAGTTTGCTTTTTGTGACTCTCAGACATTTTCAAAGTATACAGAGAGAGCAGTTGAGATACAACGGCTGGCTAATGCTGAAGCTAACCGGATACATAAACACTGGAAGTACGCATGGGCAACCAGCAAGTGAAAACAAACAAGCAACATGCACGCACACTGGCGTTACGTGAGCACGTCAGAATGATTGGCATGTGGGACAACCAATAGATAAGGCGAAATCCCCGGTACTTGAGGAAGAGAGGGGGGTGAGAGGAGGAACAAAATTCTGACCAATCGGATTGGTCAAAGTTTTTACAGGCTTGGAGCTCTCACAGAGATCTAATTTTTAACCTCCTTTTGCTGAATAAATAAATAATTTATTCATAACTGTCGGGTCGATTTTACCCGGTATAACAAAAAGTGTTTTCTTAACAGGATTACCAACTATAGCTTTAATATGTTTATAATAATTATCTTTTATTGTCATTGAAACATACATTAGAACGAAATGTGTTCTCTGCTTTAACCCATCCCCTTGGGGAGCAGTGGGCTGCCACAGTGCAGCGCCCGGGGAGCAATCTGGGGTTAAGGTCTTGCTCAGGGACCCAGAGTGCAGGCACTGGGGATCGAACTGGGTACTTGCAACCTTCTCAGAGCGCAAGTGCGCTGTTTTAAACACTAGGCCCCCACTCCCTCTTATGTAAACGTTGGCTGGTAAGATGTGGCTTATTCTTAACATTTCGAGTTAAACAGCAGTTCTTTAGGCTTAAAAGTTCAAATCGATGAACTTAATGACGTTTAAAATACCTTAAAGAAAGAGTGGACGATTTTTCCGGAAATGTAGGAAAGAAACGCCCCAAGTCACTTTTTGAATTACTGTGCATGCACAAGACCATCTTACTTGCTCTTCCACTCTTCAGGGGGATCACGTGAAAGAATCTCCCAAATACACTCTCAGCCATTTTCAAAGTATACGGTGACAGCAGCGGCCATACAATGAACGGCTGAAAAGCTCACTGGAGTGAGGACGTCACAATGATAGGCATGTGAGACAGCCAATAGATAAGATGATCCCCTAAACTCAAAGCTGGAAAAGATCCTCCACTATACCCTTCGGTCATGTTGATAAGCTAAAACTTCTCTTATGCAGTCATATCCAATAATTTGGAATAACATTAAAAATATACTTATTTCAATAACTTGATTCACCAAGTGAACACACATTATTTATTACAGACTGTTTTCAAGCCTTGTATTTCTGTTGAAACTATATTTAGGATCAGAATATCACATTAGAGCAATAAAAACGTTTTGAATTATCTTCAAAGACCCCCAGCCTTTGATTCCACAAAGAGAGACTTTTTTTCTTTGTGAGTCACTCCTCAAGTCTTTCAGACATTAGTATGTAGTTCGGAAGATGTCTGACTGCCTCCCAAGAGGCCAGAGACCTCGAGAATTTATGGCATCGGTTGATTCTAATTGACCTTTGGGCCAAGCAGAGGTAATCGAAAGGTCAGAAAGAGAGGTAGGATCTTTTGTGGATTTTAATGAAAACTTCTTTTGATCATTTTATATGGATTTTCTTGCTTTTCTTGCTCGTTGCCAGGACCCTGTGGGGGAAGAAGGGGGGTCTCATGCTGTACAGCACCATGTTTAGACTTTGTATTTTCAGTTTTAAAATAAATTGTGTGTGGAGGTACATAATCTTTATCTGAAAGAAACAGGTCACATGCTTTTTTTTCTCTTAGTCTCTGATGAAAAGATTTATTTAGGGCATCTTTTGAAGAAGGGATGTTTAGTACATTTCCAGACTAATATGCACTCTTTGCTTCCTTATGTTCTAGTTGAATGTATGTCAAAGCACAATTGTTTAAATCTCAATAAAGCCCCACTTTCATTGTACTGATTGCCCCGTGTACTTCTGAGCCCACCTAAAGGGCTAAAATAAAGCCTTGCTTAACATATTCATTTGTGAATGTTGTCAGTGTGAGCAGTAGGGTCCTCATGGAGTATTCTCTGACTCTAAGCCCTCAGCCAGGGGGGTGTTTTGAATCAATAAACCATTGAGTGTAAGAATCAGCATTCCCCCTGAGGTTGGGCATCTGCATACCTTCGCTGAGGCACATTCTCAACAAGCCTGTCCAGCTTGCCAGACTTCCAGCAGCAGCAGTGAAGGGCCCTTGGGGCTGAGCTGGAGGAAAAGCAGCCCGGAGCTCTTCTGCACTAAGGGCCTGCGGGCCTGCAAGGTGGGACCACAAACCAGATGGCAGCCGCAATACCTGGAGAGGAGTTAATTAGAAGAAAGCCGATAAGGAAGTACGGTTTTAAACTCAATTTTCAGATTTAAGCCAGTTTTGAAAGAGATTCAAATAAATTCAATAGGTCTATAGTACATTATTCCTCATAAAATTTTGAAAATGCCAAGATAATCATAGATACTAAGCTAAATCTCAACTAAGTTATTAAAAAAACAATCTTATGGGGAAAAAAAATCTTAAACTATCATCAATCACATTATATAATTCATGTATAGTGGAGAGTAATATCATTACCCTGCCAACCTGAGAAAAGGGGTTAGGAGATTTTTTTTTATCAAAAGTATACCCTTAAATATACCTATTGGATGAATTTTAAGGGGTGGCTGGTAAGTATGTATTTTTCAAGAATTTAAATAAAGCTTATAAAGTAAAAATGTGCTGGTAGATCTGTGGCTCTTATGAATAAAATTATACAAATGGACATATAGACAATTGTTTCAATTTAACACAAGCTGCAGGTGTATATATTCATATATAACATATATCAAAAAGAAGTTATCAAATCTGTTCCCTTATAAAATGGGACGCTGGCCAGACAAAGACGTATGTGTGCTCGGAAACTTTTCACTTCCATGTGGCTCCATGCTGCTCTGTAATTGGTCACTTAAAGTGGCCTATCAGTACTCTTTGAGCCATTCTTCATCCAATCTGATTAGTTAATGCTACGTGTCAATCATAGGCGCACAGCTGGCAGCTAAGATGAACGTCACTCAAACATATGGAAGCAAACGAAAGAGTCAGACAAGAAAAAGACACGACACAACGGCAACAGCAAGAACAACCTGTAATAATTTATAAAACATTAATTTCACGAGGCTTTTGCTGGGGGGGAGAAAGTGGATGATGTGATTTCGACCAGACAGACCAGACTTAAAATTCCTGCTGCAGGATTACTTTCATCGATGGATTTATTTTCAGGTAGAGATTTTACTGTGCTAGAGGTCGTTAAAGACCTCCATCACATTTACTTGTGGTGGGTAGAACGTCCAGAAATTTTACTCACGTAAGAGTACATAACAATACTACTCATGTAAAAGATAAATGTACAATTCAGTAAAACTACTCCCAAAAGAAGATTTTTTTTTTTTTTTTCAAAAAAGTTACTCAAGTAAAGGTCACAGAGTAAATGCAAGTACTTACTACCCACGTCTGTGCTTTACTAGAGATCAACTTCTATATTCTATATAGTAGAGCACAAATTATGGGTTAGGTGCAAATTTTGGTAAATGGTTTAAATCAAAATATATTTCATAACATCACTAACAACTATGTAATAAAACACTACAGAGGCCCTTTTACTTCAGTTTTCAAGCTATTGTTTCCTAAATACACCTACTATTAATTTAAAGGTGATGGGTGATACTTATCTTTATAAATCTTTATGTTATTTCTGAGATAAAGCACTTAAATGCTTCATCCTGACCTATTAAAATCACTAAGCAGTAATACTTCCTCTGAGTGACCAATGGTAATTGCAGCAAAAGAAAGGACCAGTAGTTTCCCCAGTTTTTTTTTGTAAGCCATAACGTCATACTAGGCCAGCGTTCTCCTGTGGCTTTCCCCTCGTCTGCAGCCTTTTCTTGCCTCCTTATTTTCTTATTATCTCCCTCTCTCTGTCTTTGTCAGAATCTGCCCTGCTCCCCACTCCCATTTTCCCACTGTAGTGAGTTGGGAATTGACCATGGGTTCACAAAGCTGCACGAACTCCCTTCACCCGAGGGTCTGCGGTATATCAGTGCGTAGTTTTGAGGCAACACAGTGGGATAGTGCAGCACATTTGTTGCTTGAGTCATTCCAGAGAAATATTCCCTTACTGACTCAGAAACAATGAGTGTTGTTTACAGGAGAGCTTGCTTAAAGGTTGGAGGAATTGTCATTAGTTTGAATCGGTCTCAGACTAAAAAAATCCTAATCTAATTTCTAAATACATTAAAACAGGGGTGTCAAACTCATTTTGGTTGAGGGGCCGCATACAGCTTAATCTGATCTGGAGAGGGCCACACGAGTAAACTCATTGCAAGATTAAATAGAACTAATAAATGTGGACTTGTTGATTTTTATATTAAGTTAATTTCACTTTTACACAATATATTATGAATAACCTCAGCATTTTTAAGAAAAGTATGTGCAATTTCAACAATATGCATTATGCATAAGAACTGATCACAGTGATTATACAATGTTGAAAAACATTTATTCACATTTTTTTTAACTTAAAAACACTGTCCTGCATGACAAAATACATCAAACAGATAAAAATTAAGAAATTATTTGAATTTTTCCACACCTGAAGTTTAATCTGCTAATTAAAACACAGCGCCCCTCGTGGAAAATATAGAAACTGCATATTTTCTATTAAACAAAGTACATGTTTTTTTCAATAATTGTTTTATCATTCTCTTCCTTTTATCTTGTCCACTTGTGAAAGTCAAATCTGATGAGCTCTTTGTGGCATCTTATTGCCACATTGCCAGACAGGACACTGAAAAAAAAAAATAAAAAAAAAATAAATATTTATTTATTTTTTTATAATGATAATGCATTTAGCCACAGGGCCGGACTAAATTGTTCGGCGGGCCGGATCCGGCCCGCGGGCCGTATGTTTGACACCCCTGCATTAAAAGATTTAGAGCAACTGTTGATGATCCAGCCTGTTTTTTTTTTTTGTTTGTTTTTTTTATTCGGCTTGGAGTTTTAAAGGCAAACAAATGGCTCTTTATGCTGCAGTTGTTTGTAAATGACCTGAAGGTGTACTAACTTCTAGCAATAAAGCATAATAAGCTTTGTAATTTTATAACACATTTTAACGTATTCTGGACCAACCTCAACAAATAAAATGCCATTATTTACGCCCAGGAACAAGCAACAGAGGCACAAGCTACAGAGACCATTATGAAGATTAGTGCGAACAATTACAGTGTTCCCCTTTGCATCTTTCATTGTCACTAACAAGGAGATGAAACTGAAGAGGCTGACGATAGGTCATTGAAGAATACTTTATAAATCTTGACTTTTTTTAATACCCTATCAAATAAAAGTAAAGAGGGGCCAGGGATCATGTGGATATTGTAGTGTTTAAGAGGACAGTGACCTCTGAGTCTTATTGTATAGCTGCGATTGAAGCCCGCAGCTTTGATTACAGTTTCAGACCGCATGGCCTCATCAGACAATAACTTGCGACCTTGACATTGTCCTCGACAAGCCTGCCGCTGACGTGTTTTCCAGTGAAATACAACTCCATTACACTGGATTCCGCTGAAGATTTAATTTGCCTTACTCTGAACCGGATAAGATGATGACCGTGGCGCTTTGCTGACGCGCCTCTACGTAAATCCTAAATGCATGAGGAAAGTTCCCCATATTTGTGCCTCTCTTTCCCAAACGGCTTTGTCAAGGTAGGAATTATTCTTGGAACGTCCCGAGAATGCTGATGGAGCGGTTAGGCTCGGTAAGCTTGTAGATCAGTGTTGTGGCTCTTTAATAATTAAGCATTCGTTAATGGGACCGCTGCCTGCCGTCAGATTAAAACTTGTCAGTACAGACACATGTTATACAGCAATTGTACACACATGCTCCGATCGTGTGAGCAGGGGGTTTACTTTTATCCCTGTGGCTCTGTTTTTGAATATCATCTTGACATCACAAAAAGAATAAAACGTGCCAACTTGGGCACCGGCATGTTATACACACACAGATATGTGTTCATTGTCGAACCGTGGTCTTCCATCGTAGTCTAGGACACTGATAACGGCACAATGAAGGACAAACTGTCAAGAAAGTGGGATTTGCATTCTGGTGGATTCTGCTGCAGCCCCCCGCTACTCTAGTCTCTCCTCGTGTCTCCTCGTGTGTGTCCCCCTCCCCGCTCCCCCAGCTCGGGCGCTGCAGCAAGCATCGGCATCCGTTGAGCTGCAACGGAATATTGCAGTGTGGCATCACCATGGCAACGGCCATGGTTCTTGACACCTACGACGCAGAGAGCAGGACTGTCGATTCATGAGACACAAATAACAGATCGGGGTGGGGGGGGCTACTTCGATACGTTTGTTTATCCAGAGGAGAAAAATGGATGCGTCCACGTAGGACTGGGTGCGCTGGGACGGAGGAGCATCTGTGGCGTACGTGCGCACAGATATAGTTATGCCGCTTATTTTTAACCAGACTCGCAGGTTTTGTCTCAGCTCACTGCCTCTGCTGCCCCCACCTGTATGCGCTGAGGTTGAGAGGAGGAGAGCGAGGGAGGGGGAAGGTCGAGTGCACACAAGAATGCACTCACCTGTTGCTGATGTCATCCCGCTGTAGCTGCATGCCAAAGTTTGACTCACAATTCAGATTCACTGTAGTATTCTTTTTATTATCTTTTTGCAATGAGGAGATGACAGGGCTGTCTCTTGTTTGTTGCAGCCGAGATCGTTGGGTTCTAGAGGTTTTACTATGTATTATTAATCCTTAAATTATTTATACGTCTTGTAGATTTAGTTTTAAAGTATTTTTTTTATCTACTTGGATCTATTGACTGGAAGGAGTACGAAGGTATTAAAGTGACCCAGGAGTGACCTGAGAAAGAATTATAGATTGAATAAAGTACTGACTCAGGGGGGCTGAGTAAGTTGCACACCACATGTTTGTCTGTTTGCAAAAGACATTTAAAAAAAGACCCTTTTATTTCACAATTATGTACTGCTTTGTGTTTATCACAGGAAATACGTCGGATTTTCTGGCTATGATGCTGGAAAATGTAGAAAAATACCTCCTGCCTCAAGTGGAGGGGTTTAAATATGTCAGGTGTTTTCTCATCAGTGAGGGGCCGCCACGGGTATCTATATGCTGCTGTTGTGGTGAAGAGATCCGTTCCCTTTCAGCTCAGCTCTAAATTTACGGATCGCTCTACATTCCTGCCCTCCCCTATGGTCATGAAATTTGGGTCTTGACCGAAAGATCGAGATCCCGGATACAAGAGGCTGAAATGAGCTTCCTCCGCACTCCCTTGGCGAAAGGGTGAGGAGCTCAACCACTCGGGAGGGGCTTGAAGTGAAGCCACTGCTCCTCTGCATTGAGACACACTGGAGATGTCTCCTGGCTGGCCAGGGAACATCTCAGGTTGCCCCCAGAAGAGCTGAAGGAGGTGCCTGGAGAAAAGGAAGTCTTGGCATCTCTACTGAATCTGCAGCCCCTGCGACCCGGTCCCAGATAAGCTGAAAACTATGAATATGAGTAAATGTAGTTTGACAGCCAAAACCTGCTTTCAGTGTGGTTCCAAATTTAATTACAACATTTTTATGCTGTTTAGGGAACTACTAAGTACACTGCAACTGCTTGTAACTGCTCCTATTGAATCATTTCATAATTTATATATATATATATATATATATATATATATCACAATTGCATGAGTTGTGAAAATGTGACGTGTAGCAGGGGACTTTATATGATGTAATGCCGTGAAATAATCAGATGTCATTTTGCAAGCTGCCACTTACTCAACCGCGGTGGCTGCTGTCTTTTACCTGCCTGCCCTGTCCAACAGCAATGTCTCACTTACATTTATCTGAGTGCTCTTCCAGAATTGCTGTGGGACTCTCCTGCCTTGTTCCCGCAGGTTTTAGGATTTCTCACATTCGGGTCTCTCTTTTCATTTAATGTCCTGTTTCTTTTTTCTCCCCTCTGTTTACTTTATTATAGAACTGACTCTCTTACATTTCCCTCCTTTCACCATTCTGTAAGATGTTTCTCTATCATTCTGTTATTTGCAGCTCCCTCTCTATCAGCACCTCCAGCTCTTTTCTGGTTTACACTCTCGCTCTTTTCAGTTGATGATCAAAACCGGACTTCGGTGACAAAAGCTTTTGATTTTGCTGTACCTTATCAAATGAAATTAATATTTAAAATTCAAATCTATTTAGTTCATAAAGTATTTGTTTAACCAAAGTGCTGCACAGTACTAAAAAAAGATCAAACCAATACATAAATGATTATAATTTAGAACAAAAAAAAACATTAAAAGCAGAAATTAATATACTACTGAGACTGAAAGGATTAAAATGAAAACAGACACTGAAACAAATCAACTCACACAGTCAAATGCCACTGAAAATACGTGTTTTTAATAGACTTAAAAACTGCAAAAAAAAAAAAAAAAAAAGCATGTTGAATATCTAATGGTAACTTCTTCTATAAATTTGGAACCACGACTGAAAAAGCTCCATCTCCTGTGAGCTTCAGTCTAGAACTTTGGTACAACCATCAGAAACTGGTCAGCTAATCTAAGGGCCCTTGGGAAGAAAAAAGTCAGAGAGACACAGAAGAACAAGACAAGTAATACATTTAAAGTCAAGAGAAGGATTTTAAAATCAATTCTTTGCCACACTGGCAGCCAGTGGAGAGACGACAGAACAGGTGAGATATGACTCTGTCTGCACGAACCGGTCGAAAGACGAGCAGCAGCCTTCTGAATGAGAAAGGTGTGAAAGAGAGGCCCCTCAATAATGTAGTGGAGTTGTGATAAAAGTGTGGATTAATAACTCTGGGTCATGTTTTGACAACACTGGTTTCAGTTTGGCAACCTGGGGTGAGATAAATAAACTTTTCTGCTAGTCACTGACGAGCTGTTTATTGAACTTGAGATATGAATCCAGGTTTTTTACAGCAAGATGTATAACCTGTTGCTGGACATAGTGTGAGGTGTGGAGGGGTGTGTGACTAAAATCGAAAAATTTCCAACTAGGACACATAGGGAAATGTTAGGGAAATATGTGGTGATAAGAATTGTTCACAAAGTTAAAGTTTTGCCACCATGTTTTGTTGTATGTTGACTAGGATATATAAAGTTTTCCTTTTGTTTTATTACCTATCTTTTAAAATTAAACAATGCAACATATGAGTACCTTAAAACAAATATATATTGTGGGGAAAATGTAAAAAACCAATTGAGGGTATGGTGAAATGTCAAAGTGATGGGACTCTATTGGCTGGAAGGCCCCAAGTGCATAACCCATTTTGCTCCTTGCATAAATCCATCCATGGCTTAAAGCCCTTGGACCAGTTCATCATTGCTTTTGCCCTTTAACACTGTGCATCACCCAAAGGCTTCTGATCAATGTTCTCATTGAAGGGTGTTTTGATGGCATTCTTCACTCTTTTCAAGTGTTTTACGCAAAAATCTGATGGTGCCCACTCCCTCAGCGGAGCCGTCTGTGAAACTCCCGAAAGTTTGTGATGACACTATATCGTTGGTCTGATCCATGACTGTGATGAGTCTGCCTACAGGCAGGGCCACCCTTCCTCGGGACATGAGATGGTCCTCACTCATAGACACTGTTCAGAACGAGGTCCAGCAGAGACTGTACTTCCTGGGGAAACTCAAAAAGTACAACCGTCCACAGATGCTGCTGGTCATGTTTTTCCATCTCTGTGTTGTTCAGCTCATCAACAAACAGAACAGGTACAGATTATAACGAACAATTAGTTCTGCAGAGAAGATCATCTCGGCTGACCTTCCCTCCATCCAGGACTTGAACAGGTCAGGAAAAGGGCCGCTAACATCTCTGCAGACTCCACACATCCTGCACACAAACTCTAGACTTCAAGTTGTACCTTCAGTCTGGCGCTGCGTAGCACTATTTACAAAACCAGCTGCCGGAGAGGCACTCTGTCTCCCAGGCAGTTATTTGCACCAATTCAACCATGTCTTACTCTTCAAATTTATGTATACATCTTTGCAAAAAAAATCTATTTAACTTTTTTTTATTCTGTAAATTTGTACCTAAAATGTTTTCATTGAGAACGAAGTGAAACTGAAGTTAAAGTGCTTGTTAATGTGCACAAACGTGGCAAATAAAGCTGATTCTCATTCTCTTTTTTGAGGGGCAATCCCACACATGAATGATTGCAGGAAGTTTTCTGTCAGTATTACATAAGATATACGGTAATATTCACCATTTTTCTCCAGACAGTCTGTTTTCTGCATCTTTCAAACGGTCTGAAGGTGGATTCTATTTGATAAAATAACTTTACTGAGATCTGATCCTGTATTTTCTTTTCTAGAGTCTTTACTCTATTGTTGCCCTTTATGAAATGGTCCTGGCACTTGTGAGGCTTTCTTGGGTAACTACGTGAACGTGTAACTCTGCATCTCTGAAAACATAGTGAAGGTATATTTAAAAATTTTGCACTTGCAAAGTTTATTTGTGTTTAATCATTAGCTGGAATATTAGTTGTTTTTATTTTGTGGATAAGCATTTTTTCTAAATTAAGTTTTCCGTATTTGTTAAGATGTTCACTGGCAACTTTGTTAAAATCTAATACAACAGGTCTGCTATACTTAAACATACTTAATGAACTTAACGAACTTAAACATCAACTCTTCATTTTGCGTTGTTTTTTTTTAGTTAGGGACTGGATAATTCTACTACATTCATTATTTGCATCATGGTTGGCAGTTGTCTTGTTTTGTTGCCCCTTGTTGTTTGTGTAACTGAACTGTTTATAATGACTACATGCTAAAATATAGAAGAAACCTCTAAACAGTCATTAAATATACTTCAATGGAAGAGCTAATCAGTTTGCATATTTTAACATGTGCACTATGAAGATCGAAGTTATGGACGAAAAAAGGAATAGGAAGTGCTGTATAACAATCACAAAATTATCTCTTTAATAGCTAAAGTTTAGTCTTTGTTTCAAATGCAATCAGAAATATTCCAAATACTTTTCAATGTGATTTCTATACTAAGAAATGATCATGTTTTCACCATCCTGTAAAATTACACAGCACAGCAGTCGGGGGTGTGAATACTTCCTGATGGTTCATCAGGATCTTATTTCACTATCGGCACTCTTTGGGAAAGCAAGTGGGGAACGGAGTTCTGTTTACATTGCCTTTCATTAAGTTGCCATTTAACTGGAGACTAAGCAAAATATATTTGGTGTCTCTCAAGATATATTGATGGAAATTCAATTAGGCCCACTCCAAGTCTTTCAGAAGGTACAAAGATTTGTTCAAGAGTGATTGTGTTCGGAATACAAGATGAAAACGTGGCACGACAAACACATAAATTATTTATTTAGTGGAAAGAAGAACAATGTCTTTGTGGCATCTTCCATGCAGGTCCAACAGTGTTGCGGTGGCGCTGAGATGGGCTTTGAGCCTTCTTTGTTCGTGTTAAGCAAAGCACTGACTGAGATCAATGCCTTTTCAAAGTAAACTGGGTCATTAAGGGATAACCACCACCCACCTAGGGCTCATCTCATCGACCACCTCTGGAGGAAGGAACGATTGGAAGGAGAGAACAAAAGCAAATAGTACATAGCACTGACACATGGTTTGAATGGCAGTGTGAACATCTAAGACTTTGACTGTCCTGTTAGGGGAGGTCTTCTGTATCATTTCAGCTATAGTAGGGAATTGGGACTCCAAATGCCGCTATATTAGATTGCAGTACGCGTAATTAAATATGCATAACTTACAGTGCTCTAGTTTGTTGCTGCATTGTTGAGTGATATCAGTTTCAATGACGGTGTTGCAGTTAGAAAACTCCCAAAACCTCTCTCAATATCTCTATGCTCGTAACAAACAAAATTCCTAGCGGCTACATGTTCAGAATGCTGCTTGAAGAAGTGTTAATCGAAGGTAGAATAACTTTGGTAAAGCAAGGCAAGGCAAGGCAAATTTATTTGTATAGCACATTTCAGTACAAAGACAATGCAAAGCGCTTTACATGATGAAAATATAGGAAAATAAAACGGAATAAAAGCAAGTTGGAATAAAATATAGAAACAAAAATAAACATGGGAAAATAGAAACTAAAAGCAAATATTAAAAACAGTTGGACTACAAAGTTTAACTAATGATGTTTCAGTAAAACAGTTTAACTAGAACAGTCAAAGTCAACCCTAAACAAATGTTTTAATCTTGATTTAAAGGAACTCAAGATTTCAGCCCTTTTACAGTTTTCTGGAAAACTGGTAGCCTCAGTGCTGGTCCGGCCTTTTATGTTTATGCATTTGACCTTAGAATAAACGTCTCTGGAACACTTTACGTTTACACTTAAATGTATTAAGGGTTGAATCATCTCTTGCCATTGTCTTTTGTTTTGTTGCTGTTTTTTGTTGCTCCTCAGCATTCTCAGAGAAAACACCCCCAGTAATACTACCAACATAAACATGGCAACTGAACGCATCAGGTGTGAGCAGTTTCCAATGTTTCTAATCTATAAATTGCCATGACAAGGAGAAACCACTTATCTTTTTAACTCAAACATCTAAAAAAAACATATTTAAAAATGTATCAGACTTAACAATTATTCTTTTTAGTCTATGGAAATATGCAGCCAATTGCGCTGTAATCATCTTGAGTTTCAAGGAGGCTCACTGTGTGTCACAAATGGTGCTTTTCTTTGAGTATTGCATGCTATTTTATCTGTGGACTCACCCCCCCCCCCCCCCCCCCAAAAAAAAGTGTTTGCATTTGTCACCACTTAAGGATGCTTTTAACTCTCCTTTGCTGATTATCCTTCAAGAGAAGAAATCACCTCAAACTGCACTGCAAACACATCAATAATTTATTTCTCTCTCATGTTATGGGGGGGGGGGGGGGGGTGACGATAGCCCAACAGATTTGAATATATTTGTAGTTAAATTAGAAGCTCATTGAAGAAGTACTAAGTAATAATGACACCTACTATAGTGCTTTAAATCAGAACGACATACAAAATAGATAGCACTCATACTCTCATATGATTGGCTCAGGAACCAGGAAGTAAACACAGGCTACACTCTGCAGCGAAGCAGAAAGGAGAAAATTTGAAAGCAATTTTGAAAGGAGAAAAGGTTGACTAAGGCATTGTTGATGGAGAGCATTGATTGTTTATAGAGAATGTTACTTCCATCTCAGGTTACAAATGAGGATGGTTTTGTTTAATTTTACTGTAAACGTCTCTCTTATTGTTCCTTTAATTTAACTGTAAATATGAAAAATAAGCCACGACTAACAGCAATTTTATTTTAGTCACTGAACTACATAAAATGAAACACAGCTCTTCTTATTCACTGACATGCACCAAATTGTGTCTGTGTGTGCATATTATCTAAAATAAACCAGGCAAACGCAACACTTTGAGTGTAACTTTTTAGAGGCTGGATGTCAGAAAATGAGCGATGATTACGAGCTACTTTCATAGTGTGTCACAGTGTGATCTCTCTTACTGTGTTGTGTTAAGTTAAGTTAAGTTAACTTAACTTAACTTAAGTTAAGCCAGACAGATAAATAAAATACCCTGGATATGTTGCCCTCAAATATGTTTCCTGTGGAAAACTTCTGGATATCCAGCCAAGTCGCCAGATTTCGATTTACTCATGACCTCTTAGCGATTTCATAAGTTACATCAAGCATATTTGAAAGGTTACAGATTTTAGCTCTCTAAAGACACTTCCATTTGTCTTGTGAGACACAAGAGGTTATGATATGTGCTTCGCTGACAGTGTTATCAGGGAATCGCAGAGGAAAGAAAGCACTCTAAAGACTCCTTTGGAGGTTCAGTGTTTGTTGACACCATAGCTGGTAAATTGGTCATGTGGTCGTGCATGACTGAGCCTGTTCAATTGAATCTGTCGAAAATGGATTTAGGTGGCAGCTTTTTGCCCCGTTTTACCTCCTCGCCACCACGGCTGCCAGAGACGATGCTGTGCAATATTGTTTCTCTCCCTCCCTCCTCTCGGCTTCCTGCAGATCGCGGCCTTTCTCGCAAACAAAATTAGCACAGGCAGAGAAAACTCTCCTGACCTCCATCACCTTTCTCCCCCCCACCCATTCTTTCACTTCTTGTGTCATACCTATTTTTTTTTTCTTCCTTGTGGCCACTTTCATTTCCAGTCTGCAGTTGCAAGAGAGCAGCTGATTGAGCTTGAAGCTATACAGCTGATCAGTTGGGTATTTTTAAAATGAAAAGTAGCGGCAGTGTCAATCATTTATGTGTTTACTCTTCAAACATGTCTTCAATAAAAGTTTGATTTAACTTTGTTTCAATTAAAACATTTTTTTCTGTCCGAACCAAAACTGTGTGGTCAGTGATAAAGAGTTTCTCCGAACCCCTTTGTTCAATCAGCCAATCATTTATAATATCTGCTCCCCGTTCATATGTAGTCATAGATAGTGTGTGAGAAATACACTGATGCTCCCAGGAGTCAGGAATATAGTAAGAGACAACGAGAGCTGCAAGTGAGTGCTAAAAAGGAGCACTTTACTACTGCTTGCACAAAGTAGCAGCGCTGCCTCAGCAGGATGAGCCTAGGAATACAAATGCATTCACTTAAGTGGAAGACCTTGAGGCTTGGGCATAGTGCAGACTTCACACTAACAGCGTAGCGAGCTGAAAATGGTAGGACTGGGAAGGAGTGACAGGAAGAGACTCAAGGGTGACCAAGAGAAGAGGGGACAGTGGGAGTAAGAGGACAGGGGTGGAGAAAAGACGCATACTGTGCTCCACTAAGGACTAGGAAGAATAATACAAAAAGAAAGGGGTGAACAGCTACAGGGAGAGTGAATGAGCTAAAATAGGAGCAAACTAGCTATCACCATGACATAGAGATGGAGACATTAGGGAAGATGAAGTTGACAGTATAATATTTGATGAGAGACAGTGTGAGAGGGGGAAAAAGCGGGTGTTATAGCTACTTATTACACTGCCAAGGGTGACATTGATTAGCGCTTGCCTGGGAGCCTATGAGCTAGCAGTCGACAAGAAGGTCAGATAATTAAATCCAATGCTGCCGCTGCCGCTGCTGCAACCGGGCACTCCATCTGTCCTGCTTTCCTACCTCGAAAATATGTCCAGATGTTAGATAAATAGAAAGGCACACGGGTGGACGGAGAGAAAAATAACATCTAAATTGGCACACGTGCATGAAAGCAAAATAATATTTAAATGTTTAATTTAAATGCAGAACATTTAAAAGAAGAAAATGTATGGGATGGATGGGACATTTAAGAGAAACTTTATCTCTGCTGTAGGTCCCGGAGTCTTGAATACTGCTGGTTAAGTTTAGGAACCAAATCTACTGCTGCTGGATTAGAAAGTGAGCAAGGTTGCTTCACGAGGTTAATCTAGCATATTCCTCAGTGATGCAAAAACATATATTTTTGACGTTTTTGTAAACTAGCTCCCGATAAAACACAATAAAGTGAGACGTGGGAGGCAACCCGATAAACATCCGATCTCCACCTGTCAGTAAATTAGTAGCTACATGTGTAAAAAAGAATTAAGAATTTTTATTGTCACCATGTGTTACCATGATGAAATTCTTTTGAGGCAGACACCAGCTCATTATGTACACAGATAACATAATATGCAGACATAAAATGTCCATACTTAAAACATTTTTTTATCATAAATCAGTTGATTCAGATTCACTTTATTACCCATTTGCAGTTTTACCTGCATTGGAAAAAAATGTGCAAGTAGCTCAGAGTGCAAAGTCAACGTAAACACATCAGAGGATGTGTTTACACCATTGCCCTGACCAACTCACTTCCTGGAAAGCTTAAAGTGTGCAAATGGTCTTTAGGGTCTGATTGGATGTGTAAGACTCACAACATGATTTTTCTGTGTCATTATTAACACCAAAATAAAATGGAAAAGGTACATGTAAAAAAAACTCTGCTAATTCCATATTTTACAAGCTTGTGGAGCTACCTTTAGCCATAATAAGTTATGTTGATATATTGCATGATCCATGGACTGGAAGCCCCAGCACACAATTTACAGGAATGCTAGGATCTGATTCATGTGCCAGATAACACAGCACACCTCCAGCAGTCGATTACTTGATGGTCAGGGCTGTTTTGGCATTAAAAGGGAGCTCAACACACTATTTGGCAGGTGATCATAATATTAGGCCCTGTCTTGTATTTAGTTTAAACTTTTACATAGCAAAATGACTGAACAGCTCTGGAATTAAGCAGCTGTTACAATCCTCTCTATTATTCATATTCTTTATTTTTGTATACTTTATATAAAAAAAATTCTAATTATTGATTCATACGTGTATGATTTATACGTGTATTCTAGCCATCCCCACCAGGGCAGTGGGACACACCACCTCCATGTAGATCATCATTTTCTCTCAGACAGATGCCACCAGATACATGTTGTGAATATTCTGCAACGCTCTCATCAGTCTGAGACGTGACATTGTGACAGATGTGTTGCAGCCTATCTGAGTGATATAGTTGGTGTTTTTGTGCGTGAAACCGTCATCTCTCTGTTCTTCTGCTGAAATACTGTGATTTTGTTGCCTGTCATATTTATAGACAGCTCTTCAAAGAGCACATTGAGATTTTTATTCCTTTTTTTTCCCCCTTTTGGATCATTTTGAGTGAAGCAAGGTGATATGGAATTTGACCCATTTGAGTTTCTTACTTTGATCTTAGTTTGCTTTTTTTTTCATACCAAAACCTGCACACTTGTGCCTCAACATTTAAAAAATGTTATGATATTGTTATCACTGTGGCAAAATTTGCTCATTTTAAATAGAAAGTGTGGATAACAGTATTAAATAGATGGTAAATGAGAAATGGCTATGAGCAAGGATGCTAACTAGAGTTTTTGTAAAGCAAATTACAAGGTTATAACAGAGTTCAGCTATCTGTATTTTGATTTTATTGACATTAGAATGATAACATTGTGTTAAACTGCATTGGTATTCATAAACAAGCTCAAGTTCAAATTCAATAGAGAATTCATTCTTGACTTTTGCATTGACTGATCTTCATTACAAAAAACAGGAGTGAGAAGATTTATGGATATGCTTCAAGATTAAAAATGACTTCAGATCAAAACTAAAATGAAAACTTTAATTATTTATTATCAGACAGGATCAATTGGTGCTTGTAACCAACATAATCCAGAATAAAATTCATAATTACGTACACTTAGATATATGTTTGACTAATTAAGTAGAAAATACAAAAAGAAAAATACAAAGAACGAGGTTAACATACTGATTTGTCTCTACACATTACTACTAATGGGGGAGGTTTTATAACTTAAAATGTTATGTTCAAATTAGTATGCCACTGATTAAAGGTCTGGCTTACATCAAATGTTTATTATTCTCACAGAAGTCTACCAACTGGAATTTTATTTCATGATTTTTAGTTGTAATGCATTCTTCTGACAGGTAAAAAAAAATTCATGGAACATGCAGACTGTGTCAGATGTTGGTCAGATTGTAGGATGCTTTGGTTGTTGCCTGCTCTGGTTTAGGAATTGGGTTGAATACGAAGAGGATTTTACCTAAAGACATATACTAAATTACAACAAACACATGGTGCATTCGGGGAAGCTGGAACAACCTTATTCAAAAACTAGACAAACATAGCTTAATGTACAATGTAAACAAAACATTTAACACATCTAAATGTGAAATGGTGGTCAGCCCTAGCTTTAAAATTATTATAGAGTTGGTGTTAGACCTCAGCTCATGTGGAACAATGACCTTCCAGGGTGCAGACATCATGAGGACCGATCAGCCAATCAGAGGACAAAGGGTGACGTGTGATTAGACAGCCAAAAACAAATGGATTACTGTTTTTTAATGCTTTCTTTAGTCATGAAAGAGACCAAAAATGTCAACAATCTATTACTATAGTTAAAATACTGTTTCTCAATTGACGCTGTCTAAAAAAAAAAGCATTAATAATCCAGACTTAAAGACAACTAATCTTAAAATATATTTGAAACTTATTGAATTAAATAAAAATGAGATCCCTCATATGACAGAAACTCTGACAGATATTTATAGACATCCATCCAAAACATCACATTTGGAGTATAACAGCTATCAAGTTTGTCGAAACCTTCGAGAGATTATACTTTCAGACCGGAATTGAACAAGAGGTTATCCTGCTGAGATCTGTGTTCAACCAAAGATATTTTGAATTAACTCAGAGAAAAGCAGGTACAGTGGATATAAATCTGAGGCGTTTCTAAGCACTGCAGCACTTTTTCCTGTGCCGTGGAGTTTTCCTGTGGCTGTTTTCTTGCCGCGAATAGTGTTTCTTTTCTTATGTCAAGTGAACTGCTCATACTCGTGTTGGTCTTTTTCCTCTCAACTGAATGTGATAAGCTGTCCTCGGGCCAAGTTTCAGCTTTCTCGTGTTTCTCCTTAATGTGTCAGCAGCCACGTTTTCCGTACTCCAACCTCCGGAAACCCAAAGAGCAGAGAGAGAGATTATGAATGCCCAAGATCAATATAATCAGAAAGGGCAGGGTGAGAGCCAAGGCTGTTAGCCAAACATCAGTGCTTCAGCACATACAGTAGCTTCCTTCCTTTTCTTGTTTGTCCTTTTCAGTGATAAAACAATTTCCATCTTAGAAGAAAATTGCCACATTAGAAATACCACTGTCTTGTTTCACATTGCATAATGCTCTAATTAGACCTTGCACATTTTTTTTCTCTCTCTCTCTCTCTCTTTCTCTTTCATCGTCCATGTGGAGTACAACACAAACGCATGTTGGCCCTCTTTGTCTCAGAGGTCCAGAACTTGGAGTGATGGCTCTAAAACGCCGGTCATTGCTGACCACTTACCTGTCATGTGTGAGCTGCCTGTTTATTTCTGTGTTAAATCATCTGATTGCTTCTCCGTGGCGCATTGCACATTATCAACTGCAGCGAGGCAGGCGGTCTCCGTGTGAGATCTGAATGGCGAGATGTGTCGCTGTGGATTAGTGAGGGCACAGCGACGCAGAAGAGGTGTTGGGAGTGCATAAAGGAGAGAAAGAGCAAGAGGGTGGGAAGGGGGTGGGGAGGAGGTGATGGAGAGAAGCAATGCAGATGAGGAGATGGAGATTTGCTGTAAACAGAATCCACTGATTGTCGCCAGATAGTGTCTGTGTATGCATTCCACTTCTTCCATGCCTTCATAAATGCATTACATCTGTATGCTTACAGTAGAGATGGAGCCGTCCTTCAGGCATCCCACCCCGTATACTTCACATACCCACCTGGTCAGCCTCACTGCCAGCCATCTGTCTGGTAATTAACCTGACTGATACACTCTGCCTGTCCTGAAAGCTTAACCGCATCCTTTTTGTGCCTTTGTCCACTTGTGTTTTTATTTTGCCTGCCTGTGCACTCACACATATAAGCTCCGATCCTAATGGGTGTTTGTCCATGTCTGCTTATAAAACAATATCCTGAGCTTTCAACACCGCACGGAGCACCGTTACATCCATCAAAAGTATGGCACAACAGCGAAGCTACGGAAAGACTTAGAGGCGGGTCAAGGAGAGCGTTTGTCAGGGAAGGTGGGAGAAACTGTTGACACGAATTCTGCAGTCCTGAAATTCTGGCCTTCATGGAAGCGTGGGACAGAAAACCATCCGAAAAGTTCCGTTTGCAGTTTGTCACAAGTGTAGGAGAAAGAGCAAAGACGTTGAGTAACTTACCAAAGTTTAACTTTTTGGCGTCCATGTGAAAAGGCTTTATGTGGCAGAAAACTGAACACTGCACATCACGCAAAACACATTTTCGCCACGGGAAAATATCATGGTGGAGGATGATTTTTTTTTTCTTCCGGGATATGGAAGCTGGTCGAAGATGGATGGAACTAAAGATGGAGATAAATGCCCGTAGAAGGTAGAGACATACCCCGAAAAACTTGGATCTGTATTAGTAAATAAAAGTGTCTCTACGGTGTATTGACTCAGTCTTGGAATCAGAAGGTTGTGGGTTTGCTTCCAGCTTTCCCCTGTCCAATGTTAATGTGCCCCTGCGCATGGCACTTACTATAACCCAAAGTTGCCTACCAATCTGCATATTGGTCTACGAATGTGTGCGCAGTGCGCACTGGAGAATGCAACTGGGTGAACGTGGCTCTAGTCATGAGTGGTCAGAATGATGAGAAAATGCTTTATAAATTCAGTCCATTCAGTCCATTTACCATCAGATCAGTAAGTAAAATTCTACTTGTATAGCACCTTTCACAGATAAAATCACTAAGGGCTTCACAAAACACAAAGGAAAAGCACATAAAAACATGACATTAAATTCAATTAAATTTAATTAAAAGCCTGTCTATACAAATACAGTTTTAGCTGCGTTTTTAAATGGTCAACAAAATCCATATGACGTAAAAACAATGGGAGAGAATTCCTTAGTCAATACTTTAGATAAGATACTTTATTATCCTTTTTTTTAGCATCTGGCCAGAAAATATTGATAATTCTACAATGCACAAAGCACAAAGCTAAAAGAAATAAGTACATACATAACCCCCTACACAAAGTCATTTTTGTTCCCGCCCTCCTCAAAAAAGAGGAGAGCGGGAACAAGAAATTTCCTTGTATAAAAAAGTTACCGCTGAATGCTACTGTGTGCTGTATTTACTGCAATTCAAATTCACGTTGATCTGCTTTTTTACTCCGTACTTTACGTGTTTCTCCCACTATTTTTGAAATCATGTACAGCACTACAACGATTCACAAAATGTGAATTATTTTTGGTTTAAAAATATTTTGAAAAAAAATTAGACTGGTGAAGATTCTCAGTCTGGATAGGAAGCGAAACGTCTTCAAACTACGGAAAACAAGTCCAGTTGCTTTGTTTTTTACTTTTTTGGAAATTCAAATAAAATTGAGCACTGAAATGCGCTAGGTAGAATCTCTTCCAAATCTCTAGTTGCAACTTTTCTTTTCATGCGTGCGTAATGTTTCTCCATCATCAAAGTCTGCCTTCCTTTGAAAGACGTACTCCTATTGACTTGTGCGCCGATTAAACGTTGCTGCCGTGTCCTCAGAATGAGATGCACGTCGCCGCGAGAGCCTGATTGGACTGGCGGATCAATAAGGTGACAGAGAAATGGAGAGATAGGAGATGGGAGTGAGCATAAGAGCCAGACCGAGGTATATTTGCTGTTCTTCATTACACCTATAAAAGGAAAAGAAATGAGAAGTTGCAGCGAGGGAGTGGTAATATTCTGTTGCAGCTACGGTCCAGCTCAGCCCTCAAGTACTTTGCATCATGCTCTTTTCAATTTCAGCGGCGACGCTCAAAAAAATATAATGCGTTAACCACATATGTTGCAATTTGTAAGACACGACCTCTCGGAGGTAAGCAACGACGTCTAAAACGTGGGAGGAAGAGGTCTGATAACTACATCTGTAATGGAAATTGATACGTCACATGTTTACATATTTTATAGACTGAGGACGTGCAAATAAAGTGGGTCACTTTGGGAGAGCTAACGTGAGCATTTCTACGAGGGACAGACAAACCATCAGAGGGCTCATCTGTTAAAGAAGCTGGATATAATTAACAAGGCTTTAGGTTTTAATTAATCTACTGCATCAGACGAGAATCTCTAACTTTCCTTATGGGCTAATTTCATTCAAGGGCAAACTCCATCGTCCTGTTGCTACAGCCTACATTGTCTTTGTGCCTGACTTACATTAAGTTACTTCTATTCTCTTACTTGCTCCTTATTGATTTGCCGTCTATTTAACACGCCCTGCAAAATTATTCACGACACATGAACGTTTCTACAAACTTTAATGTGTTTTTGAGGAATTTGATGTGACGTACCAAGTAACACAGGTTGTCTCCCCGGATAGAACCGTCAACTATGACCTTTCCATCAACTATACCCAGCTTTGTTGTTTCTTTTGAAGGAAAAACTGATCCCCCTCATGATACTGGCACCCCCATATGTTACCATGGGGATGCACTGGGTTAATGAGAGAAAATATCAATTTAGAGAGGTCTACATACATTTGTGAATCATTGTATGTTTTCATAACCAAAACAATGTGTTCTACATTTATCAACAGTCCTGATTAAAGTATAGCAATATCACTCCCTCGCTTTTCAACATCACTTTAATCATAGTTGTGCCTGCAAGGAATGCCTCAGCCCTCCAGTGCCCTCCAACGGTGGGTCTGTGTCCAAGGAGGAAGTAGCAGCACCTGGTGATAGTCCCCGCGGCCAAAACCCAACCAGCTGAGCCCCGAAAACAAGCACCATCTGACCATCTGATGATAATAATAATATCTCTGTCACACCGCCAGCTCCATGTGGCACAAGCATCAGAGAGAAGCTATTACTCTGCTTTGCCAGTATTCGCTTATCATCTGTCCCATGTTCGAGGGGTTGATGTTGCATTTTTTTTTTTCAGAAATTTTTTCTCTGTGGACGCATAGGTGAGAAGAAACCCAATAGAGAATACGCATAAATGAAAAAGTGCTTCCTTTGTAACAGCTTTTGGCGATGTGTATGTTTTAGATAAAAAAAAAAAACATCTACTTTATCAAAAACAGAATATGAATCAAAGGTGGTGTTTTACTTCACTAAAACATTTAAACACAATGTCTGACGCTGCAGATTTAGAACGATGCTGCTGCTGCTGCTGCTGCTGCTGCTGCTGCTCCATAGCCTGTCATTATTGACTAAAACATGAATTCAGGGAGAAAATGACTGAACTCAAGCCGCTATGTGATGAGATGGCTCAGACATCAGTTGAGCAGATTCTTATCCACCACTCTGTTTTAGACACTTGCTGGAGGCTATTGCTGCGAAGGTATTATATTCAAGTCCGAGGGCCATTTGGCTTAAATTATGTTGAATCACTCTTATCATCCTTGTCCACAGGAAGGATTTCATTACACTGTGTAAATAAGACATGGATGCATATTAAAAAAATATATTTCTTAAGGTATCCAGACCTAGTGTGATCAACAAACACATGCACAATCGGCTCATTTTGAATCAGTTTGGGGAGAAGTGGGTCAGATATTGTGAAAATTCTTGTAAACTGGGTAAAGATTTCTTTGAAAGCAAAAATAATCAACAGGTTGAGGAAAGCGTTCTGTTAATAATTGCTTCTGAACCCTTTTCTTTTACACTGTGCAAAACCAACATATTCCTCCGTGCAGGTACTTACGCAGATATACCAAGTGGAAAAGTGATTATAATACAGGAGGTGATTACAATAAGTGCAAATCTCAGTAAATGTAAGCACAGATCTGTTCAGCTACCATCTATGAAAATGAAAGCTCCATTAGTACATCAGATGGCCCGACAATTAAACATTTACTGTCTGTGCCTTTTAGGCACCAAAAACTTCATGTTCCCTAAACAAATTGTGAAAAGTCACTGTTTTTGCTTACTCTGTCTTTTTCATGTATTAGGGTTAAATCTAAGACCATTACTTGGTGTCAGCAAGTCTGCAGTATTCTTGGAAAACAGCTAATCTCACAGTGGAATGCATTATACAAGGCACAAATTGCACGCCAGAGTAAAAAGCAAGCGCTGCTCTTTAAAATGAAAAACTTCTCAACATAAGGTGGAGTTTTTCTCCAAAGCATTTTTCATATGCTTTCATTTGGTCCCTAACTAGGAACACCTTGTCTGCTCTGCGTGTTTCAGCTGGAACAGAGCGAAACCTCACACCTGTGAAGGAGAGCCAATGGGCTTGCTTCATTTAAAGTCCAAGCAATGGTGTATTGTATGAGGAAGAAAAAGGATGTACTTCTAAGGCTTTAGCTGTGCATGTGAATAACTGGGTTATAACAATAAAAACGCATACAAGTCATGGAAAGATCCAAACAGCTTTGTTTTTTTGTGAAATACAGTATACTGTTATTGCTTTATCTACCATAAATCAGGTGTTAATGCAATATATTATTACCAATGTCAATATATCACTGCCAGTAGCTTACTGTGAGAGGAATGACAAGAAATCCAGGGTACAAACCCTAAAAAGAAAATTTGTCCCACCATCAATTTCTGTCATTAACACCAAAACCGTCTAACGGTTGGCAGAGTTGGTATGTAATTAGTGGTTTGCCATTTAGCACAAAATCCCTTTTTCACCGTCTTATTGACAAGCTAAAAGCAAAGCCTGATTGATAAATAGAGAGACAACTACTTACATCAACCTGTGTATCAAAGTGCCAAGGACGCTCATTCCACTGTAATGATCAATACCTGGCTTCTCTATCCTGTCTCAGGCCATACTTCACCCCCACGGCTCAGGTGGGACATCCTCCTGTGGGGTGATTGGTGGGGTTGCAGCACTGCTGGCAGTGACTGTTTAGCGTCCTTGTGGAGGCAGGCAGCGGTGGGGCAATGAGGGCTGAAATAATTAATGATATTTTTTTTTTCACTTTAATAGATTTTTTTCAGCCTGCTGCTGGCAGAGCAAAACGATGATCAAGCCGTGGCGTACATACATACTGCTTTTTAATAAACTTAAATAAACATAAGGTATGATGAAGGAACAATTAAATTGTTTGTTATTAATTTTAAGCTTACCTGATTTCAGTAAACCTGTACTACTTTATAAATAAAATATAAAGATTTTGCTCTGTATAGTATCAGACTGTGAAGAGGCGCTATTACAGGTCCGAGTTGTTGTTGCTCCCTGGGCACCGGTTGCCAACCCTAAGCTCTTATGTTTGTCAGAGCCAAACTTTAGCTAGGTGAAGAGATGCCTCTGGGATTATCTTCCTCACCCAAGCTGGATATGTGTGCACACATGCATGCGGTTGCGAGGGACTGACAGGGCTGTCATTTTAAGCCAATGGTGTTGAACTCAGTGTGTCAGCTCTATCAGGCAGCTATTGGTCCTCCTATCATTTTACTCTCTCCTACTTATCCTTAGTGTTGTGAACTGGGCATGTTCTTGTCACCGCTCTCTGCTGAAATGTGTTGCATGGACAAATTAGGGGGTGGAGGGTGTTGTTGCAAACGTCCCTGTACACCTGTGCCTGTGATATTTCTATGTGGGCCGGTATTGGTGAAATTTATTCAAGTGTGTGTGTTTATTTTCTGTATTACAGAGTGCCTGCAGTGCACTCTTGCGTTCCAGCATCATTAGATCTCCTCCCAAGGTTGGGCCTATAGCTGGACCCCACAGCCACTGAAAAAACTATCTTTTTTTCTTTTTTTAGTGAAAAAATAAAGATATTTCTTTTTACCACTTTGCCTGCTGACTTGTCATTGAGCAGTGGAAACGTCCCTAACACTTGGAAGAAAACAAGGGCCCTGCCCATCTTTAAATCTGGTGCTGCTGCTCTGACAAGAAATTGCAGGCCAATTAGTATTTTACCTGTATTTTCTAAAGTCCTGAAGAAAGTGGTACTTGCAACAGAAACTTTAATTCAATTCAGTTTTCAATACAATTTTATTTATATAATGCCAATTCATGAAGCATGTCATCTCAAGGCACTTTACAAAGTCAAAATCAATCATATTATACAGATTGGTCAAAATGTCCTATATAAGGAAACCAGTTGATTGCTTCAAAGTCCCGACAAGCAGCATTCACTCCTGGAGAAGCGTAGAGCTACAGGGAGAGTCGTCTGCATTGTCCATGGCTTTGCAGCAATCCCTCATACTGAGCAAGCATGAAGCAACAGTGGAAAGAAAAACTCCCCATTAGCGGGAATGATAAAACCTCCAGCAGAACCGGGCTTTACTGAACAGGTCAAGTCCTCAATAGATCTGGACAAAGTGCAGTATTTTTAAACCGTAATAGGGCATTCCATACACTAAACCATGATGTTCTAATTAAAAGAAACGTGGGAATTTAAACTTAAAGTGGCTTTATTCATATCTTGTAAATTGCGAACAGTATGTTGTCATTGGTATTGAGAAATCCCCATTTCTTAAAGTCAAACCGGGTGTACCGTAGGGCTCACTTCGTTGTCCTTCACTTTTTAGTATGAACACAACGCTTTGCTGGAAGTTTGCCTTGGTGCAGGTTTTCAAACATATGCTGACAATGCTGTTAAAAAAAATTAAAAGAAAGGACATTATGGCTGTCTCTGTACAGCTGTTATGTTATCTAGATTCCATTGCAGCATGATTTGAGAAGTCAAAACTAAAGGCAGGCAGGCATAAAATAAGGATCTAACAGGACTACTAATGTAACAAAACATAACTAACAAAATAGGAAACAATGTAACTAATACCCAAATATATAATTAACCTAAATGTAGAACAGAAAACCAGACAAATGATAACATGAGGATCAAAGGATGAACAGACAGACTGCAGGATCCCCAGGGAGCTATACATAATCCCACCCCTGGGGATCCTGACAATCTCCCTTATAAGATATCATGTGACTTCCTCAAGCAAGATTAACAACAATCAGGTCTCTAAGATTGATTTATAATCAAGCATTTGGACAGAAAACCTGTCAGATTTCATCACTTCCATGTTCTCAAAAAAATTAATACGATGAACTTTGAGAACTTGATTCAATTTTGTAATATTTTGCTAATTTTTAATGTTTGAAAGGTCTGACTCTGAAGGACTCCGTGACCTTGTGGTTCACCTCATATCTGTTGGCTTAGTGAATTGTAACGCATCTGGCGAGTGTTGTAAGGTACCTTTTTGTAAAACCTATTTTTGTAAAAACAGCTTTTTCTGTGTAATTCTTTACCTGAGGACAAAACTTGATTGCAGACTGGCAAATTTATAGATACAGACCAGTTTTGTAGTCGTGATTAACACTCAGCTCATGATGGTTTTACGACGGACCTTTAGTTTCACTGTGGTCTGTTTTAAGGTAATTTTAAGATTTATACTATGTATGATATACATGATGATTTATCTTTCTCAGCTTTTTTACTGTCTATTCAATTTTTCTATGTTGTTAAAGGCTCATCTGAGGACGTGGATTTCAAATTAGCAAAGGCTATAAATGTTATAGTGTTCAGTGTTTGTTGTTGTATGCAGATAAACAATAAAGGAAGATACAGATTCAGAACAGACACTAGATAATGGAGAAAAGGTAGAAATGATGGGGTTAGAAAAGTGATGCATACGTGAAAAAGAGGAACACAAGACAGTTCAATAAGATAAAAGGCGAGTAAAGTATCAGGCTAAATGAAAGGAACAATAGGAAAAAGCGAGCAAGCAAATTCCCTGAGACCAAATATATAAAAAGCACTTTCCATGACGACCATCTGTTCATGCAGCACTACACTGCTCTGAAAATACAGTGAAGCTGTATAGACAGCAGTGAGAAAGCTTCCCTTCATACAATTGCCTATGAAATAGTCAGAACAAGGAACAATATTCCTTCATTTCCTAAAACACCTTCTACTACCACTGAACTATTTGAGAAGATATATGTGCATAAAGATCACAGTACAAAGACATAAATGTTGTAACTGGGGTAACCTGAGGACAGAGGATGCTGCCAGCTCTTGTCAGTCTTCACACATTGTCACATACACATTTTAACATGCTAACCTAACTATGTAGAAGACATTCATCTTAAAAAGCCTTGTTCACATGTTGTTAGTGAAAATTAAAGTTGGGTTCTGTAAAGAGATGATAGGACATCAGTATTTAACCTACAGAAATATATGGTGTGAAAATATTGTGTAATAAAATTGTAGTGACACAAGTGAACAGGGTTTTGGGTATTTTTTTTACTCTACCTGATACTTTTTTTTATGGTTCGTGTTTTACATGCAAATTGTTATGATGCACAAACTACCACAGTTTTTAAATCAAATCCCCAAAGACTTCAGTATACCTAACCTTGTAATGCAACTGTTTTTATGACTGGACTTCTTTTATTATTTCAGAAACCTGCTTTTGACCTCACTCTAACTGCGTTGTTTAGAAAGATATTGACTGTTCAAGAAGTGTCAAACAAATCCCATTTAAAAAAAAGGGCAGCAAATAGGATGACAAAAATGTGAGGAAAACCTAAAGGAAGAACAAATGTAAGGGGATGTTTGAAAAACAAACCAAAACCATACACTTACAGAGTAAAAAAGCTTTAACATAAATTAACCTTTTATTGCATTAGCATAATCTGGCATTGACAACAATTTGAAAAATGTAGCTTTTAGATTAAGTCCATTTATTTAGTAGTAAAGGAGCTAGAACTGAACAAACCCTACCAAATACTGTAAAAGAAAAATCTCACTGGAACACTTTTGCAATGTATAACAAAACCTTAGATGGTTGAGATTATCAAATCATTTCTGTTTAGCAACACGACTTGTTGACTTGACCTGTTGCCCTCAGGTATTAATATGATATGACACTGAGGCCCAATTTTCTTCTACTAGTCAGAGAACAGAGAGCATTCATAAAAGGCAGATGTGGTTCAATTCTTCAGAAGCCAGGAAATGGCTGCAACAATTGCTAGTCATCTCATCTTTCCCCTATAGCCAATCAGAGCGATAGTTAAAGAGTTTAAAAAAAGTGAAAGTGATAAACTAGGCTGGATGTGGGCCTACGTTTGCCTTCCCCCTAATGCACATTTAGATCTCACAGATCTTAAGCAGTGCTGGCAATAAACATGGAGGGTGCTGTTTGGGTGATAAAACACAGTTCCCACCACATGCAGCTTAATGGCGTATGAAGAAAACAGGTCGCAAATGGAGGCGTCAGGAAAGGTATTGCCATCTACTTTCTTGAAAAATCAGACAAACACCACTCAGAAGTCTGCGTCACTAACTCGGCACGGTACTCTGTGGTTCACTTGTGAATGGCATCACCAATTACATCGCCACAAAACAGAGCTAACAGCAACTGCCGTGCCTCGGAGGACTCAATTACTGCTGTTGGTTTGCAGAGACAGAGGGGGAAAATAGACAGAACAAGACGGTTAGAGTCAGATTCCTGAAATTACGGCTTCCTCCTTGTCATCCCATATGCAACGCTGGTGCAATTTGTACTGTATGTGATTCCAGACAGTAACAGCTGAGCTGTTTTCTAAAAGGAAGTTTCTGCACATGAAGAACAGACTTTTATGCTTTTATTGCTTGTTGTTACTTCCTTCTGTACTGGGACTGAAAGCGCGAGCAAATGAAGAGTTTCTGTGTACATGTCGTTGTATTTGGCCGGTTGAAACGCAGAAAGTTTAGCTGTTTAATTAGAGTTTAACATGTCAGATCCCTTCCTCTAGCCTCCTGAGAAGGACTATGTGACACAGTGGCTTGTTCTTCTCTCAGACAGCATAAACAGGCGTGGAGAGAGAGAGAGAGGGCGGAAATTATTTCCTGACACTCAAGTCCGTTTCTGGCATGCATTTGTTTGACAAAGGATGATGGGAAATGTAGTGGAGCAGGTAAATTGGAAAGAGGTTATTACTGACATAATGATGCCGGGCTTTTATATCGGTGTATTGTGCTCTGTAATTACTATGGCAGGCTTTACAATAAAGGGGAGCTGCACCAAAGGTCGTTTTAGTATTAAACCACATCAAAAATGATCGCCTCGGGAAAAAGGGGGGAAGGAATGAGAACGAGCTGAGAAGAGGAGAAGTGAATGCAATAATGAAAGAACTAGATTGAAAAGGTCATCAAGGGATGTCAAATATAGCATTAGAGCGCTTTAGTAATGTTGTGCATGTGAAACATGCAAAGTGAAACGAGATGGTTTATTATTTCTCTTTCCATATACATATCATTCAATCCCTTTCAGCTTATCGGTATTGAGCCAGTTCACGACAAGCGTCTCCTAAGGGCACTTTACAGGAATATGAAATCTGATTCATATCCAAAATGCAATCCGTTTTCTGATTACAATTATACTAATGGAAAGACATAATAATGAATTTCTGGAAATAGGGACCTAAAAAAAAAGTGTTGTTGGTTATTTTGTTGCTGGAATCATCCTCAAACACTGACTGTACCGAAACAAAAGTGACGTTTTCTTTTATTTCGTCCTTACTTTGGTATGCCAGAAAAAGCAGGCTGCGAAAAAGAGATACAGTGCTGTAAAAAAAAAAAAAAAAAAAAAACGTATATGCACTGCTACAGATTTAGTCTGTTTTTTCGCACTTAAATGTTTCAGACCACCAAAGAAAGTTTAACATCAGGCAGAGAAAACCAGAGTAAACAAAACAAGCAGGTTTCAAATGATGACTTTATTTAGGAAGGGGATATTGTTGTCCAAGCAAAACTTTTTTTTTTTTTTTTTTTCTGTGTGTGGCGAGTGGGGCACAAGGGAAGGATGGGGTGAATGAGTTTTTTTTTTTTTTTTTTTTTTTTTTTTTTTTTTTTTTCTGTGTGTGGCGAGTGGGGCACAAGGGAGGGATGGGGTGAATGAGTTTTTTTTTTTTTTTTTTTTTTTTTTTTTTTTTTTTTTTTTTTTTTTCCAGGTATGGGTGTGGTCCGCTCCCTCTCCCAAGAACATCTCAAGTCTCCGATAGGTGCGGAGCCCATCCCCCCACGTCCTGCCCTCCTCCACTTCGTTGGCGGGCGCCTTGGCCCCCTGGCGCGTTAGTTGGCTTCGGGTTTGGGGCGGGTTCCCGGGCGTGCGCCGGCCCGCTCCTGGCGGCCTCTTCGCGGGGCCTGGCCCCCCGGGGGGCGGCCGGGGCCCTCGTCGCGGGGGCGGGGCGCCCCTGGGGCCTCTGGCCCTCAGGGCCCATGGCCGGGACCACTTCGGCGGGGCTGGCTGCCGGCGGAGCCCACGGGCTCGTCTCCGCGGCTCTTGAGGGCGTCGACATTGCGGTGGCTGGGGGATTTCCTCGGGGTCGTCTCTGCTCCTTCCTTGGGGGGGGGGTTGCAGATATCCTGTGTCGGCCCCTCCTGGGCGACCTGCTTTAGGGACCCCTTTGGGAGTCCGGGGTTACGGGTCCCCTGACGCCTGCCTCTGTGCTCGGGGAAGGTGGGTCTTTGGTTCTCCACAATCACTATCAAGCTATTTCTGGATAATCTTCACCTAAACTAGTGCACTTTCACATCTCCCACTGGTGCTGGGTCCCAGGTATTAAGTGTTCACTTATATACAGTAATCTTATAATTTATTTATTTATTTATTTATGTTGTGTCACTTTCTTTTTTCAAATATCACATTACACATGTCAGCTTACATAATAATATATATGATTTAGCAATGGCATCTAGGTGTTATTAGAGTGTATCTGTTGCTTTATGTCTGTTGGTTGTGCTGTTCTTTTTGTGTCTCTTTCCAGGTGATGGAGCAGACAGAGGACATTTTATCATTCTCTTCCTTTTATCTCCTCTTTCTTTCACCTCTACTCTTTTTTTTTTTTTTTTTCTTTTCTTTCACTTTTTGTTCTTCCTTTACTCTCCCATTGTCCATATAATTTGAAATTCTCCTTGCAGGAATCATAATAAAGCTATTTACAAGCATAAATCAAGTGGAGCACTATGGCGAAAGCTGTTTGCTCCACTTGTAAAAGCAAAATCTGTCGAGCTCCATCTGGCATTGAGATATCAATTCCTATTGCCATAGTGCTAGACAGGACACTGGAAAAAAAAAAAAAAAAAAAAAAAAAAAAAAAAAAAAAAAAAAAAAAAAAAAAAACTGGCCTTATGCAGAAAAAGAAATTCCTCCCTAAACCTAATAACTGAATCTGTTCCGCTTGGCAGCAACAAGAGCCATTATGCATTTGAGATGACTGAAAATTAGTCTTTTAAATTGCCAAAGGGGAACTTTTGGCCATCTTTTCTTTACATACTTGTTTTATATTGAGCCACACGGGAGGGTTTTTAAGCTTTTACACAATGTTTAAGGTTATGCCACTGCCATTCAGAGATGGCATTGCTGATGTGCTTTGGATTATTGTCTAGCTAGACAACCCAGGTGTGTCTGAACTTAAGGTCAAGCACTGTTGTCTGGACAGTCTCCTTCCTCTTTTCTGTAAGAGAGCAGATGTCACATCCCTCTTCATGTATCTCAGAGCTATGTGATGTACCAATTGATTACAGTATGGTTTTAAACCTGAACATACAGTGGGTTTGCAGAATATTTATGTGCCGAACTATCTGCGATACTAGATTGTCACAATATCCTAACTCCAACGTCATGCAAATATATTTTATTCTCAAATATGGGCACGGTCATATTTAAACATTTCTAAACATTAACATTTACTGTTTTCAACTGGCTATATTGTTTAATCTATCTTTTCAGGCATTGGCCATGCCTGATTCTTCTTGTGGCTTTTCCCTTTAAGGGGTCACCACAGCAAGTCATCTTTTTCCATCTAACCCCCTCTTCTGAATCTTCTTCTCTCACACCCACTACCTTCTTGTCCTCCTTCACTTTATCCATAAATCTCCTCTTTCCTCTAGGCTTCCTGCATGGCAGTTCCAGCTTGAACATCCTTCTATTGATGTTCTCACTATCCCTCGTCTGTCCAAACCATCTCAGTCTGGCTTAGCTGGCTTTATATCCAAAATATCTAACAAGAGCTGTCTGATGTACTCATTCCTGGTGTTGCGCATCCTCTTCACTCTCAAAGAGACCCTCAGCATCTTCATTTCTGCTTCCTCCAGCTTTGCCTTCTGTCTCTCAGTGCCACTGTCTCTAAACCATACGAAAACGATGCTCTCACCACCGTTCCTTTCATTCTTGCTGATACACTTACATCACACAACACACCTGAAACTTTTTTTCCCACCCGCTGCAACCAGCTTGGACACATTTCTTCACCTCTGTCACACACTCACCGTTGCTCTGTACTGTTGACCCTAAGTCCATAAACTCCTGCACTTTCTTAATTTCTGCTCCCTGTAACCTCACAGCTCCACTTGGGTCCCTCTCATTCACACACATGTATCCTGTCTTACTATAGCTAACCATCATCCTGCTCCTTTCCAGGGCAAAACTCCCATCTCCCTAGATTTTTCTCCACCTGCTCTCAACCACAGATCAGTGTCATCTGCTTAATTATACTGCTTTACTGAATCCAACCAAATCTCCAGTCAATTCTATGCATACGAGTTTTAGAACATAATAAAATAAAACTTGATAATAGCAATAGAATTTGAAAAAGGTTTTCTGTCTATTACTGACCAATGTTTTAAAAAATAATTTATTTATTTTTTGATTAAAACATACCAAAATTGTACCAAACCATTACTTTAAAACTCGAAAACGTATTGAACCGTCATTTTTGTGTACCATTACAACTCGTATAGCAAATGCATTTCACACATATTACAACGTTTCCAGGATTATCAGATGAAATGCAAAATATTTAAATATTGTTAAAATGATTTTCTCTTTTTTTTACCCCAAAATAGATGTCACGGATGCAGACACACATCTGTGCTGCCAAAGCAACAGTCTAGGTTTTCTAAATTATCTGACCCTGACTCTGACCAAAGTGCTTGTGCATGCAAGATTCACAGCGGGGGGAGTTGTTCAGACTGGGTAGTAGCAAGGTGTTTATGCATGACAATATCAAATGCTGGATCAGGTCCAGGGTTTGGCCTTATTTCCTCAGAGAAATATAACTCTTCTAGTGATGAAAACATCAGTTCACGCTCTCATGCCTCCCCATTGATAAATGGACAAAAATCAATAGGTGAAGACCGCCTGTTTGGAGTTTCTTAAAGATGGAAGTCGGCACAAGTAAGCGCCTGTTTCCTTCAAGGTTCATTGATTTTTCTGTGACTTATGTTCAAAGACCTCCATCACCTCTAAGCTGATACATTCAGGAAGAAGAAAAATATCTGTGTGCAAAACTTAGGAAGAAAATTATCGTCCAAACTCTTAGAAAATCCAGGTAATACCTCAAAGAAGTCTACCATCTTCCCAGCATCATTCAGAGCTTATTTAAGTATACCCCATGGTTATTTTTGCTGTACCTCCTCCCAAAAATGACATATATGTCCCAAGCAATGGACAAACTCCAGTTTTACTGAATCTGCCTCATCGACAAATGTGACAGCAAACACAGAAGGCAGTTAGCCAACTGGTGATAGCTAACACAGAGCTGCAAGTACCCCGATGTGCAGATGGGAGCTTTGATAAAAGCTCATGTTATGACACAGAGCTCTTATGTTCAAGAAAAGAAAGTATGCGAGCAGGCAGGGCATAACAAAAGCTTTAGCACATAATCAAGCAGACTGCTGGGCTGTATCACACCATTTGCATATTCTAATGAGCCCAATGTTTAGGGTTAGCAGCTTATTCTAATGATGCATTTAGCTTTTAATAAATCAGTTAGGGCAGTTCCCTGCTGGAGCCCAGGGAGATTTGTGTGTGTGTGTGTGTGTGTGTGTGTGTGTGTGTGTGTGTGTGTGTGTGTGTGTGTGTGTGTGTGTGTTTTGGGGATTGCCACAAGGGTTTAATAAAGATGCATTAGTGAGTGAATAGTCTTTTTGGAGCTCTAGATTCCTGCAATATATATATATATATATATATATATATATATATATATATATATATATATATATATATCATAATTTGTTAATTTGCTTTACTTTACTAAAGCATCTGGCCCTCACAATAAATGGCGAGAAAAATTCTGGCCCTCGGGCAAATGTAGTTGACGACCCCTGTTGTATGATAACGGTTGTTCTCTAGCCTGAATGTGAACTTTTACCCCATTCTCACTTCTTTCGCTCACAGGTTTTCTTCCAGGATTTTCTTGTAATTTGATTCTTCCATCTTCTGACCTAATACGTCCATCTGAACTGAAGTAAAAGAAGTAAAGCATCCACCCACCCCAATCTGTCAATTAACTACAACACTTTGAATTGAGCGTTAACATTTAAAAGACAACTTTAATCAAATAGTTTTTTTTAACCTTGATTTAAAGGAACTCAGGCTTTCAGCACTTTTACAGTCTTCTGGAAGTTTGTTCCAGAGGAGTGGAGCATAAGAAATAAACAATGCTCCTCCTTGCTTGGTTCTGGTTATGGCTATGCAGAGTAGACTGGAGCCAGAAGACCTGGCTCCAGTCTACTGTGGTAGAATGATCTGGAGGGTTGATACACTGGTAACCAGTCTGTGATGTATTTAGGTACTAAGCCATTCAGGGATTTATAGACAACAGAAGTATTTTAAAGTCTATTCTCTGAGATACAGGGAGCCAGTGTAAGGACTTTAGAACTGGGGTGATGTGCTCTACTTTCTTAGTCTTAGTGAGGACGCCGGCAGCAGTGTTCTGGATCAGCTGCAGCTGTATGATCCACTTTTTTGGCAGACCTGTGAAGACCTTGTTGCAGTAATCAGTTCAGCTAAAGATAAACGAATGGATTAGTTTTACAGATACTGCTGAGACATTAATCCTTTAATCCTGGAAATGTTGTTCAGGTGATAGACGGCTGACTTTGTCTTTAGATGCCTTTGAAGGTTTAGATCTGAGGCCGAGTGTTTAAATACTTTTTTGTCCTGTGTGTCTCTGTGTTGCCCTTTGATGGACAGGAAACCAGTCCTGTTTATACCCCACCTCTATACCAATGACCACTGCAGACAGGCACCAAAAAGTGGGTAGACTGGTTTCATGAAGCTCCAGTTTGCTTAGATTCCTTACAGGCAGTAGTGGAGCTGCCACTCAAGACAAAATGGAAGTAGATCTCTGCCAAAATGCTACCTTGTTGCTTCTGTCTTAGAAAGGTGTGAAGCAAATCGACAGCCCTGTCACCAATTTTATCACACCACTGCTAATTTGGCCCAATTATGGTTAGAGGGACTTGCAGTGGTTGTTAAAGAGAAATTAGTCTTCAAATAGGGTTACAGGTTCTGGTGAAATAAGGAATAAGACAGAGAACAAAGGAGAAATATTTAAATGCAGACAGGCAAATTAAAATAAACAGATCTTAATTTTGGGAGAAACAGTTTTATGATGATTAAAGCTGAACAAATTGAACAATCGAGGACACTGAAACTATCTTTTGTTTGTGCTCATTTCTATTGTTTTCCTGTATTTTCCTTTGTCATTCAGACACAATCTGTCCTTTTTTTTCTTAACTGAGCCAGAATAAAACTTGCAAAGATGCGGCGAAGTGGAACGTGCTAGTCACCCATCTGCTGTAGTCGGGACTCTACAGTAAAACAGACACAAGCTCCTTTACCCAGGAACACACACATACACTCACATGTACAGTTAGATGGTGTTCACACACACTGTGAGGAGGGATGGCTGAGACCCAAATGGCTTGGATTGCCAACGGCGTCTTGCTACCCTGCCACCGTGGCCCACTGCATGTAGGTCAGCCCCGACTGGAGGCACGCTTCACCTCCCCTCCTCTCGCATCCTCCTTATCTCTCACCCACTCCTCCATTGCTTACTTCAATACTTCAGTCACAACAGTAGCTCTTCTTACCCAAACACTCATTCACTAAATAGGACCAACAGTTGAGTCAAGGAACAATGAGCTTAGCTAAACATATCGAATCGTGAGTAGAACAGGATTTGGGTTTTAAAGCAACATCTCAAGAAATCATCTAGGAAATTACCCGTTTCTCAGGTAGAAATGGGTATTCCAAATAGGCAATTACCCTAAACTATTGCCAGATTGGTTTCAAATGTAGTGGCTTAAGGACAGCAAAGTCAATGTTTTTTAATTGCTATCACAAAGCCCTGCTCTCAGTAGTATGAACAATTTGTAGGCAAAAGTAAAAGGAGTTTGTCAAGACAGCCTACAAACCTGTCTAAGTTGCATCAGTTCCTCCAGGAGGAATCGGACAAAATGTCAGCAAACTATTGTGAGAAGCTTGTGGAAGAATACCCGAGTTCTCCATCCATTTTCTGACCCGCTTAATCCCTGATGGGGTCACTGGTGCCTATCTCCAGCGTTCACTGGGCGAGAGGCGGGGTACACCCTGACAGGTCGCCAGTTTGTCACAGAGAGACAAACAACCATTCACGCACACACTCACACCTAAGGACAATTTGGAGAAGCCAATTAACCTAACAGTCATGTTTTTGGACTGTGGGAGGAAGCCGGAGTACCTGGAGAGAACCCACACATGCACAGGGAGAACATGCAAACTCCATGCAGAAAGACCCAGGGTTGGATTTGAACCCAGAACCTTCTTGCTGCACGGCAACGGTGCTACCCACTGCGCCACTGTGCAGCCTGTGTACCCAAGTTCTGTCGCTTGTTATTCTGCTATTTAGACATAGTTTTGGTAATCCTAGCTGACCTAAAACAGTGAAAGTTTAGTCTAATTAAATGTTTCACAGTGAGAAAGAAAGGGTTATGTAATGTAAATGTCTGGTTTCGTGTCTGTCATCAACCTTAGATAACATTATTTCTTAGACTTTTCTATCATGTTTTTGTTCATTTTTGAAAGTGGTGCACAGTTAAAAGGCTGTTACATATTTTTTGCAAACCATTAAAAAAAGTATTTTTATTTGCTCTTCTCTAAAACTGAATCACTTTCTCCTAGTAGTGCATAATTCTTTGTCAGGAAGGTACAAATAAAACATCCGTTTTATCATTTAACATTTTTAACATTTTAAAAATGTTAAAATATCGCTGGATCAATATCTCCTGCATTTTATTCCTCAAATTGTTTGCAATAATATGTTGTTATTAATGGTTGCTTTGTTATTGTCCACTTCGATGTGAGCTGTTGTGTTTCTTGGCCTGGTCAGCTTGTGACAGCTGGAGAAATCTGTACCCAACACAGAGTACCTGAAAGAGGTTTGCAGCAGCCAGTACAGTCGCTCTCACACTGTCAATTTAAGTCTAAAAAGTGATAAACACTTTTCCAAGTCGTACAAAATAAAGTTAGGATTTGTTAAACTGGCCACCCTCAGCACAAGAACTTGCTTCTATGAAAAATGTGAAGCCTGCAGTAAAAAAAATAGAGAAAAAATAAATGATTTTGGTCAGTCTGTTTTCTTTGATTTTGTTAACTTTATTTATGTGTTGTTGTGTTTATTTTATTTTGTATTACGTTTTTATTTCCACTGACATAAAGCATCCCATCTTCCAGTTACTTCTTGTCATAATGGTGGCAGAAATATGACTTATGTTGCGTTCATGTCATAGTTCAGCTGTGAGAATATTTACAATAAAACAGTTTTCAATTCCATTGCGGTTTTAAACGAAACAAAAGCTAGCAGTCAGGGGTAGATATACAAAACCTAATGGCAACACATTCTACTTTCAGCCAGTAAATCAGCTACACATTTCTGTATTGTTAACTGTATGAATTGCGGTCTAGGCTTATATTACTATGAAGCTTGTTCCAAATGGATGAATCATGAAAGGAAGAGTTAATTATCAACATTGAATGTATGCCAGGAACATTTCATTGTGAAAAGTAAACCACGTGTCTTAACTTCTGGTATAATTTGGCTAAAGGCTGACGATGCATCTATATAAGAGGTATGTTGATAGATTTTGATCTTGATATTTAAATTCTTCATGGTTTAAAGCGGGTTTCTCTTCCTCTAAGATGCATGCAGCTGTTTCCAATAAACAAAAAAATGAAGGGGAAAAATAGTCAAAGATTGAATTATTCAGTTAAAATTTGCATCTTGGCATATCTTCAAGCTTGTTAAGAGACAATCTTTCAAATATTAGAGTTTAGGCATTTAGTCTTTTTATGCCGTACTGTTGTCCTTTTATATAGTTTGAGCGGGTGAGTTATTAACAAAAATGGGTATTTTATCTGTCTAAAACTTCATAACAGTAGCTGGCAGTGTAACAACACTGTCATACTTGTGTTTTGGGGGGCGGGGGGGGACAGACCTCCGTTCAGCAGCAGGTAAAAAATCAAAATAGGAAGAAATGAATTTTGAAAGGGAAATTGTGTGCAGGCTTACGATAAGGACAATGCAATTACAGATACAAGAGTTCCAGGCAGCTGGGTGCATAATTTAGGATGGAAACCTGAAGATTCTGAAAGCGAATGATCAAAGGTTGCTTCAGATAGGATGAGGAAATCAGAGCTGCTCTGTTTTTAATTCAGCTCACTAAAAGTGTGCTTCAGTTTGCCTCCTGTGTTTGAATGTCACTGCACAGAATTATACAGCTATGTTCAGTTGAGGAAGGCTTTTCTTATTATTATTGTTTTTCCTTTATCTGGTATTTTCTGGTGTTCTGAAATTATTTAAACAGTGACAGATTGCGTTTTTAGATTTCTCTCACAGGTCTGATAGACATCTACTCAGGATTGCTATTCAGTCTGAAATAAAACGTAAAGATCATGTAGGGAATTTTTAAATATGGAAACAGGAAACATTATTGAGTGTGACAAATTATTTTACTTCCAGATTTTGTTTCTTGCCCTCTGTCCATCCATCCATCAATTCTTCCATCTTCCATATTTTTTTACTGGGTCACTATAAAATTAGAGGTATTAGAGGCAGGCCAGCTGACAGCTTTGCTAGGGCCCGGGACAACACAGTCTTTTTGGGGCCCCCCTCTACACCTGCCGCCACCACGCACACACACGCGCGCGCGCACACACACACACCAAAAAAAAAAAAGTCAACTTAACTGTATATTTCATGCCCTGGACATCTTTGTATTTTAAATTGGATATTTTCAACCCATCTATTGAATTTAGTGCACTAGTTGATCTTTTCTTCATAAGAGAACAGCAAGCACTGCAGCCAAAATATGGCCTTTTTTGACCTGCTGTATATCAGCCAGTCTCTAACAATATTTTCCCTTCCATTGCAGGAGGTAGAATATGTTAGATGCTTTGGGAATTCTCTGCCCTCTGAATTTGCTGGTGGTTCATTTGCCATCTCTGAGAAAGGCTTCCTTTTTGCCATTAAACGCACAACATTCACTTTATCAGAATCAGTCATTTTTGTTGGCCATAACGCAGGATCATTAAAATTAACGGTGCGTTCTGTCTCTGAGCAACAATGCTCAGCTGTGAGCAGTAAGCCCCTCCACCTGCACTGTCTCTGTTATCGGTAGGGATGGTTATCTCCGTCTCCTCCTCAAACACACGCTGTGCACCCCACCCCCACCCCCACTGAACGTGGACCTCTGCCATCTCTCTGCTTTCTGCTCTTTTGGCCCTAAGCTTAAGTGTTACTGTAAAAGAGAAGATGTTTTCCCCCTTACACTATAGCTAGCGGATGCTATACATCAAAATCACACTAATAAACGCATTGCTTCTTACCAGGCTCTGGATGGGCATCCTTCCTCTGGATTTCCATTCCTAGACCTGTTCCTGACTCATCCTCAGTTTTTAACAAATATTTACTAATAAAATCCCTCAAGCCTTTCACGTCATCTTCTCTTTTTTCTCTTTTCTGGGCACCTGTGTTTGCAGCGGAACGAACTTTCAAAGTTGCCGTCAGCCGTCGGTCAAACCATGGTCAAACCATGGTGGGGTCGGGGGAGTTCTAACGGCCCCTTATTTAATGAAAACATATTACATATACCTAATGCAAAAAAAAAAAAGATAGATAGATAGATAGATAGATAGATAGATAGATAGATAGATAGATAGATAGATAGATAGATAGATAGATAGATAGATAGATAGATAGATAGATAGATAGATAGATAGATAGATAGATAGTCTATTACTTCTGCCTGTATTTTAATGTTCAGAGTGTCAGCTTTGGGCCGCCTTTCTGTCCTGGGCCTGGGACATGAGACCCGTTTGCCCCCCCCCACCCGTCAGCGGGCGTGATTAGAGGTATAGTTTTAGTTAGTTTTAATGTTGGACAGAGTGTTAAGGAATTTTTAGGAAAGAATGGAAATTTGACATTTAGAATGCAATGAGGAACACTGTCTACACTACAATGCTGTTATAAGTCTAAGGATGGCATAAGGGCTGTAAATGGTCAAGTGGTAGATGACGTAATGATTTTGATGTTGTCTGAACAAGTGACCTAAACAAACGCTGACTCTTTGTTGCACATCCGCTGTCTTCCTCCCTGCCAAGCTGGCTGATTTGATCACTCAACATGCTCTTCTCCTATCTTCCTTGTCTAAAGGCCATTACTGGTGTTCAAAATTTCATGGCGGGTTCATGAAAACTGCGCTGACTGCTTTTCAAGTGATTTCCTACAAATTATTGAGATGCCAGGATCACTTTTATCCTCGCATCTATTTGCCCTCTGCAGTCTTGATGTGTTTGCCTTTCACCAAATGTCACCCGCCATATCTCTCATCCTGAGGTTTCCACGTCTCTATTCATTCTTCAAGTACCTCTGTCCTTTCAAGTCATTCTCAGTGTGCTAAACCCTCTCATTCCCTCGTTTTCCTAGCCCTTCAGCCCATAAAGAATTTGCATTTGATGAAGCATATGTGCCGCAAGGTGGTGTTTCCTGGATGTCTTATATAAGCATGTGTTTCAAAAGGCTGACATCTGACAAAAACAAATCAGCCGATGAATGAAAAAGATACTGTGTACAATATATTGCAAAACTGTGCATACCAATTGAACTGTTCTACATTCTGCACACAATAGACCATCACAGTATAGTGGATATAGTACAGTGAAAGGAAAAGTGACATATGGTTATCCGTTTATTTACATATCTATCTATATCTATCTATCTATCTATCTATCTATCTATCTATCTATCTATCTATCTATCTATATATATATCTATATATATATATATATATATATATATATATATATATATATATATATATATATATATATATATATATATATATATAAAAATGTTTGAACAGTGTGGTATTGTTTTTGATGTTACCATAGCTGTTCTGTGAAAAACTGAAAAATTTGTTAGAAAGCATAAGTTATGAAGAATAAGGAACATAGGAAGAAGATTATTGATACAAAGAGGAGAAGGTTAAAGCAGGGCTAGCTGGTAAGACGATATCTAAACCTTTAAATGTCACAGAATTCTGTTCAGTCCAACTGAACGAGAAGGGACAACTTCAAACCTACTAGTTCAAACCTAGCAATGGGCATTCACTCAAGCTGACTGACTGGTTGGGGTGAGCATTACTGTGAAAAACAGCAATAAAGGCCGTTGACAACTTTGGAGCAGCATCAGTCACACACCCCACAACTCTGGCCTTTATGGAAAAATGGCAAGAAAAAACAATTCTGGAAAGGAAACCTGATTGCAGTTGACCACACGCCATGTAGAGCAAACAACAATCATGCTGTTTAAGGTGCTTGGGTGGATTAAGACCCGATCTTAACCATTTTGAACTACTAGCAAAATGCTGGGATTATTTTTTTTCTTTGTGGATATTATGAGGATAAAGTCATAAAATTGTGAGATATAGTGGTCATTTTACAGGAACTTTTACAGTCTTTCAACTGCGTTTTTTTCTCATAATGTTTTTTATTCTTGTACACCTAATAGTAAGACTTTATTCTCCTAAAATCCCTCCAAAAATACTATTATGGCCATTGTTAGTTAAAGAAATTAAATTACTGTTCACAGAGGAGTACATTTCCACAAAGAAAACTAAAAAGATTTAGATTAATATTACCTATTTGCAAGAAAAAAAGTTTGATGTTTTCTGAATTTTGCTGAATTTGTCATACATTTTCAAGAAAAAAAAATACTTTTCCATGATTAAAGGCATGGATTTTCTAGATTAGAACAAGTATATCTCTGCTATTGTAAACTCAGGAATTTGGATCATCTTGCGACCCCCTGGGGGATCCCGGATCCTACTTTGGGAATCCATGATCTAGAACACGTCTGTACTTAATATATACAAACAAAATCAGCTGTTCGCCCGCATTCTCTACTCTTCTATCCCAAATCTTCCAAAACAACAATCAAATTTACCTTTATTTAACCAGAATATAATCTCATTGAGTTAAAAAAAATAAATAAATAAACAGCAATCTATGAAAGACAGGTACACAAATAAGTTCAATAATCAACAGTCCAGTAATAAATTAAATAGTTCCCTTTGGATGATTCTGTTTACTCAAATGCCACTGCCCTTTTAGAAATAGTATTAAAAAAAAACGTTCCGCAAAATGTCCCAGTTCAGCACATCGACGTTTGCTGCAGGCACACACAAAAAAACAGGAAGAAAAAATACGTTGGGGCCCAAAATATTTATCGGTCTTGGTATGGGCCGCCGGAATAAGAGAACGATAATGGAAGCTCTCACCGGTTTGTGACTGCTGCGCGATCTGACCTGCACAAAGTTGGTGAAGATGTTCCCGTTCATCGCTCTGGTGTGGAGTGATTACAGGCCTGCAGCTCTCACAGAGATAGAATTTTTAACCTCCTTCTTCTGAATAGATAATGTATTTAGGGTACTACTGTCAGGATGGAAGGACCATTTCACCCAGTATAACAAAAAGTGTTTCTGAAACGGATTAGCAACTATAGCTTTATGGCCGCAGATTTAGAGCCATGACTTTCCTACAGTCGCCGTCTTTTGTCTGCAACAGCCCAACATCGCGCAATGTGTATACTGGCCCTTAGGGGCTGAAAATAGCTTAAGATGTGGGCATGGGGTTCAATTTCCAGCAGAACAACAACCCTACTCATAAAGCCAGATTTGAAACTCAGCGGTTCAGATAAAATCACATTTGTGTGTTAGAATATCCCAGTCAAAGCCAAAGTCTAATGGAGAATCTGTCGCAAAATTGTAAAATTGCACTCCGTTCAGTTTCACTGTGATTGAGCTGTTACGCAAGGAAGAATGGGAAAAGCGTACAGTGGGACGTGCAAAACTTGTATGGCAAGTATGCAGCTGTAATTGCAGAATAATGTGTTCTACAAAGTATTGAACATGAATGGCTGAATACAAATGCATGTATTTGTAAGGTGCTGTAGGTGTCACAGAGAATCTTGTTTATACTAGCTCAACAGCTCAGTATTTGTGTTTACTAGTTCCCTTCTATCGCCTGAAGAATTGCAAAACGGAAAATCCAAATGTATTCAATATTATAAAAAATCCACATTTGCCTGCTCTTCTGGAAGATGTTTCATACTGCATGTAAATGTAAAACATTTGTAGTAATAAAAGGGTAAAGTTACAGTGTTTTATGAAGAGTTTTGACAAGCACCCCTGAGGACAAACGGAAAATCGATTGTAGGCAGTTTTCCGTTCAGTGATTCCCATTTTCACTCACTTTGCACCTTTCTGTGTGTGTGTGTGTGTGTTTTATTTTTATTTGTTTGCTCCATTTTTCACCACAGTCATTTTTTCCTCGATTTCAGAAAAGTAGATCATAAATTGTTGCCAAAATCAACATCTCCACCCAAAGCAGCTATCTTTGTTCTTTTCATTTCACCCGAGTGGAACTTGCTCTGATATTATTGCCAGGATGAAGGATGATATGTTTCCATAAGCATTTGCCTGATAGCTCAACAGTACATATACAATATTGTGCGTACGACCCCAAAGTCAGACAAAATGATGTGTGCACACCTCAGAGGAACATCCAAAAACTAATAACCACCTCTCACTGTATATCTTTCTTCAGTTTGATGTGGCCAAGGTAAATGGGTTTTGGTTAAATGCCACAGTCAGCACACTGTGCTTGCCCACGTTAAACCGAAGAATGATATACTATGAGTGCTGATCATCAGTTTTTTTTTAACACCATCAAACCTCTGGGAATTGATTAAATATATGCTAAAAGGCTCTCATCATGCCCCCGATAGAGAAACGTGGATCAGTGCTGGACCTTCTCAGGAGTGGCTGGAATGTACCAAGGACTAACCAAGAACAGGAGGTCCAAAAAGAACCAAGATCATCTAAAGCACTGCAGCCTACTTTTAGCCCAGCAAAGGTTCAGGACCACTCAATAATAAAAGTTGGATCCATGGGAGAAAATCATTGCGGTTCAAAAAGAAGAATAAGGTCTATATGTATTGGATAGTGTGCAGCTCTTGCTTTCTTCACAGCTTTCATGCCTCGCCTTAAATCATAATGCTGCAACGTGATTGGCCCGGACCGTTGTTGGCTTGGTCACAAACAGTTGAAGCGGATGCGGTACGAGATGAAATCTCGTGTTTGTGAACGCACAGATACCGTGAGAATCCAGCTTGCAGACAAGGTTAACATATTGATGATCCACAAGACTTTTTGTGGCAATATTCTGTGGCCTGTCTGGACAAAAGTACAAGTTTTGGAAGTTATGCATCCAACTTGTAAAGTGCCTTGAGATGACATGTTTCAGGAATTGGCGCTATGTAAATAAAATTGTATTGAATTGAGCTTAATCTGACATAGAGTAAAATTAAGATAGTATTTAGTGTAAATAATAATAATAATACCAGTGATAAAACATGAAGTTGGTACTGTGATGTGTTGAAGTTGCTTTGCTGCTTCAGGACATAGATGCTGCAATTGATGGACCCATGAATTCTGTTCTCTATCAGAAAGCCCTGATTGAGAGTTTCTACAGATCTTACAGTCAGCAAGATAATGTATCACCCCCCCCCCCCCCTTAATATTCTGAATGAAATCATTATTTGAAAACGGTTTTTAGTATCAGGTTGTCTTTGTCAGAAATTAAAATTAGTTAGATGATCTGAAACCCTTGAGACAGAAAATGCGAAAACAGAGGAAAGCTATGAAGGGTTACTGCACCGTATATTCATGAGTTTCATCACTGATGTTCAGTACCAATCATCATTTACGCTCACAAAAAAATACATATAGCTCTGCTGGACATAAACCTGCAGCTTAACTCCATTTCCTGCTTTACTCGTACTGAACCCTTGTAGGCAGAGGGTGAGACGCACACCTAAAACAGCCTCTTGTACAGCTGTTGTGAGGAAGCCAAGAAAAAAAATCAGAGAGACTGGATTCTTTGTGTGGGTGTCGCTTTTGGTTTCACATTATTTAAGCTTTTTGATGACTCTAAAGGAACATGTCAGCATTTAATGGGGATTAGTGAGTTATCCACCTGTGAAGATGTAGTTTTTTTTCTTGCACACCGTTCCATGTGAAAGTCTTTGCATTCCTTTCAAACGACCACCGTTTTTAATTCCTTCAGCTTGAAACAACTCCAGGCTGCCTAGGGATAGATAATTCAACAAAAGTTGCACATCCATAGCTGCATTTGGTTTTCTAAAAAAAAAATTAAACATTTGTTTGCATTTGTTTTTTAATTTTCATGCAGCTTTGCTTTTTCACGTGGTGTGTTTTTTTTTCTAGTATTGAACCATACTTTTTTTTTTTTTTTTTTTTTAAAAAGAATAGCTTCTGTTTATATATGAAACTGCAAAGCTAAACTTATCTAACAGCCAATTTTTAAACAAGAATAATATCGGCTCACGTTTGAAAATGTCTTATTAACTAACACTGGCTTTAATTTTTGACTGCAGTTTACGACCACACTCATAAAACAGTTACTTTCAAGCCATTAGCATCTGTTTTTTTATACCAGACACATTTAAAAAATAATATGTGTCTTTTGTTATAAGCAACAGAGAAGTGTAGTAACTGTCTGTTACGCAGCAGCAGGTTTGAAAGGATTAGCAGCATGATGTGACTCTGGCCCTTGCGGCCTATTATCTGGCATCTCATTAAAAGAATTTTAAACCTTGGGAACTTTGAGACTTTTTTGAAGAAGTTTTTTTTGTGCTTTTCACATCAAAACTTGCTTTTAACACTTTTGAATAATTCTGTTCAGCTCTGCTACTGGGTAAACTCAGATGAACTGAGCCTTTTTTTTTTATCAGATTGAAGAGTGATAGTATAACAGAGAACCAGGGTGATGAGAGAGGGAGAGAGAAAGAGACAGAGCAGAAAGTAGGTGACCAAAAACAGATGGAAAGACAGATGACCAGGTAACAGACCTAAACATATAGATTATCCATGTAAACATTTTTTTTGTTTTAGCCCACTCTCGTCTAATTACTTATTACTGAATTTGCTGAATCACATATGTAATTGTTCCCAACCAAATCCTCTATAGCGCGCCATGTAAATGAAAATTTAGTAATTTTGGTATGTCATAAAATAAAGTGTACAAATGTTAAATATTTGGTACTGAATTAGAAAAAAAAACACACAAAAGTGAGCATTTTATTAATTGTTGAGCTGATTTGGAACAGAAAAGGTTCAGTTCATACAAAAAAAACAGGAAAATTAAGTAAATCACAGTGAAAGCATTGCAAGGTGCAAAATGCAAAAAAAAAACTGTTGTTGTCGTGGGCCCAGGCAGTCGCCCGCTGGCCTGGTCCCACATCCGATGAATCTTTCAGTAGAGCATTAATGCTATTTACAAGTTTTCTCATATGTAGCCAATCTGATAGGAACAACATTAGGGCTTTGCAAATGCAGCAGCGAGGGTGTGGCCAGCCCGCAAAGGAAGAAGCAAGGCATTCTTCGTGTTGATCCATCAGCAGGGGCGGTTCTAGACAGGGGCCAACAGGGGCCCATGCCCCTGTAGAAATGGTTCTGGCCCCTGTTATGGCCCCTGTACGAAAGACATGATTATAAATACACTTCTCATAATTATTTGCAATGGCAAAGAAAACAAAACTGATTGGTCACTTTGACCAATATTATTTTTTACCTATACAGTTTTACTCTAAAAATAATTTAAAACTTAAGATGTTTCACGTTTAGCTTATGAGCTGGGGGCAAAGTTTTAACTGTTAGATCAGGGGTCTTAAACCTGCAGTTCCAGAGCCACACGTGGCTCACTTAATATTATTACATTATATTAATATTTTATATTTTTATTATATTTATTGTTTTTTAAGTTTTTTTGTTCTGTGCCCCTGTGAAAAAACACTGGCCCCACCTTGGCCCACCTGGTAAATTTGGTCTAGAACCGCCACTGTCCATCAGTGCAAAAGTATTGCAGATGTTTAAACAGAACACTCGACAGCTTCATCCGGCACTGTCAAGCAATTCATTAAGCGACGCCAACTTTTCTAAGAACAAAAATAAAAAAGGATAGTTCTACCCAACGTTCATTACTTGATTTAACCGAAACCGGATCACCAGCATCTGTTCAACCTACATCTGCTTTCCCTTAATTATTCACACAATTTCAATGTTTCCATACGTTTTTTTCTGCCGGCTTGCTTCTCCATTGCACCTTTAGTCTTTCGATTAATTTTCTCCATCATTGCATCATCTGTGTCCAAATCTCCATTGATGCACTGTGCATGATTTCAGCCCCTGCAAAGTGATGCCGTTGGAGGGCTAATGTTGTGAAAAATGACAGTAAACTGGCACTTTCGCTGCCATCACCAGCAGTTTGGGGCCGCCTGCCGCCTACAGACCTGTTGCCTGGCAACTCCCCAGACAGCATTTCTCCAAAAGGCGAGAACTTCTGTCTGCTGTGCTGCGATACAGGCCCGAGCCTAATAAGCATTATATTTCATTTCGTCTTATCATTTAGTTGTTAGTGACACAAGTTGGCTGCGAGCTGAGACTATGCAAAGAGCACTGGTGCAGAATGTGTCTCATTTAGTGAATTAATAGAAGGATTTGCAAAGAGCGAAACGTCCCACAGCATTGTTATTGGGAGAAGAGGTTCGTTCAGCCAGAATGATAAGCGCATATGATAAATATGCGTTTTATTTTGAAGATCCTTTGACCGTACTGGCTAAAGACATACAGCTCACCACCCGCGGCAGCACAGGGCAGCAAGTTGTTAGTCAGTTGAGCATCAAATATATTCAGTGTTGCTTTTTTTGGGTGTCTAATAAACTGAACTTTTTGTTTCTCAGTGTTGTGCTCAGTTCACGCACTGTAATTAAATACAGCTGTTTGCAACCGACGGCTAATTATTACGCTGAAGTTGGTAGCTGGTTCAAAGCTTTGACCTTTGAACCAGTTTTATCTCAATAACTCATTCATGGTTTTAATATGTTACATATTAAACAGTTTGTTTGGAGAGTGATTTTTTTTTTCTTCTGGGTTTTAGTGGGGCAGCAGGGGGGAGAGAAGGGTCAGGGTTTGGAGCCAAAGCAGAAAAAAATCATAAAAAAATTATGTGAAATAATATTTCATATCATTCAAAAGCATTTGTGGTGTACAAATGCCTTCTTGTTACTTTAAAACTTGGGGTTGATTGTTGATGTCACTGGCATCAAGCAACTCTGATCAGTTTAAAAAAAAAATAATAACATCAGGGATAATAATTGTAGGTAATAATTTTAAAACTCATTTTGGCTCATGTACAGACAAATCAATTGAGAACATTAAGCTAAACAGACAGTTTTTTATATATATATATTTCCACTGGTCAGATTTTCAACAATAACCGATCATCTTAAAAATAGAAAGAACATCTTAAAAGCTCAAAACTGACAAACTGAGGCAGGAGTGAAGAAGAAGTTACTTGTAGCGACACAATGAAAATATCAGACTTCAGATCCCCTTCTCGGCACCATCCCAACTAATTCTCGTTCCTTGTACGGAAATAAAAAGTGGCCCATCTGTGCGTCATCTCCTGCCCCACTTTTCGATGTCTCCACCAACGTGATGGCTTTTCAAGTGGTAACCCATTTTTATCCCAAGCCTCACCTACAGCTAACACACACACAAAAAAAAAACAACTCCAGTCGGAGCGTTTTCACAGACGTGAGTGACACAAACCATGCAAGGTTGCTGGGGAACTCTCAGAGGGGGTAACAAGAGTGCTTTGACAGAGCCTGTGATCTCACTGCCAGCGATGCGATCCTCACTCTTTAATGTGTTTCTGTTTTGAGACATCAGTGCTTCTTAAGAGGCTGAGAACAGATTATACATCTGAGTTGAGATTTGAAATTTAAAGTGAGAAAACATCAGTGTCATATGATACCCTGAATAAAAAATAATAATAATAATAATCAATGCCCATTGTGGGATGTTACTACAGAGAACTGCTGATGTACATTTGCCAAATGTACACGGACAAGTGAACATGCGTGAATGACGTGTGAAAAACATTTTAGGTTTATATGACAATGCATTCACATTCAATCAATCAAACCTTATTTACAGAACACTTTCCATCCAGTCAATTGAAGCTCAGAGTGTTTTACAAAGATTAAAAATAGACAAACATTTAACCCCCACAGACACACAATAATATGATGAAATCAACTAAACAGCAGCAATAGTTTTATTGGTTAAAAAAAAAAATAATGGCTGTGTTACATCAGCATTTCTTTTATACAAATTTTGAGGTATCGCATTGGGAAAGGTTGATGGAAACGGCAAATTTTGAAATAAGTGTCAATTTTGCAAAAAAAAAAAATTGCTTGCTTAAATGGGTCTCTAGCTCTTCTTATTTTTTTTTTTTTTTTTTTGCAAAAAAGAGTTTATGCACAAAAAAGGGAGCTGGGAACACATTTGCCAAATAAGTTCTGATGTAGCGAACATTTACCTCACATCTGCTTCTACTGATATTACCAGAACGCGGATAGAATTGCATTTCTTCCTCTATGTTACCAGATAGCATTTAACATCACCAATACTAGCTGACATGACAGAACAACTACGATTACTTGCCTGATAGAAACACATTCCTGAAAAGCTCTCTTTTTTTCAGGGTTAGGCAACCTCCATTTCCTGTGTATCACAGCCATGCGTGACATCAACTTCTGACAAAATTACACTTTTGCATAGCCTGGTTAATTTGCTCCAAACCAGGAGATGGAAACATGCCCAATTCACATTTCTTTTTTGTGACATCTCAAAAGTTTGCTCATAATTTGCACAATTGTATGAAAACATGGCTTACGTGGAAATAAAAGTATAGAAATCAACCAATAATAGAAAATGAGGATCTTTGGAAACATGTCTATCCGTCTATTTATCCATCGTACAAGTAGAAAGGTAAGCTAATTAAAAATATTTTATGAAAAGTTAAGACACGCAGAGTCTATAGTTTATGGGTTATCAATGCAGCAAAAGATTAGCAAAAAAGTTGCTGCAAATAACTTTTCTCTCAGGCCAGCCTGCCAGTAAGTATTCAAAAGAACAGCATACGTGTACTTAATTTATCTGAGGATTTTGTCACACAATGTGCTTGGACAGAATCAAGATGTTCCTCTCAAAAAGATTTTTATTTAAAAGGAACATCTTGGTGTTTCAATCTCCTTATGACCAAAGTTATAAACAGGTGCCCTGACTCTTTAATATTTTTTTTGGCTGTAGGAATACCAAATAATGCGCAGTGAGTGAGTCGTTCTGTTTTGTCCAAGGCAACTCCAACTTTCAGTATCTGACAGTTATTCAGTATTAAAGGAGCATAGCATAAGTTCCAGGATTTTTTCGGACATCTGCCCTCTCTGGTGACAAGGTGAAATGACGTGTACAAGGTGTTGTACACGCGCATGGGAGAAGAGGAAATGCACCTGCCACTGTGACTACAATATGGAAAACATATAAAAATGGATATATATATATATATATATATATATATATATATATATATATATATATATATATATATATATATATATATATATATATATATACCCACAGCCATGCCATCTACATTTTATTAGTACAAGCTAGACAGGCACACAATTGATTGACGCCAATTTTTTGGATTTGGGTAATGTAATGTTACATATCTTTATTAGAAATGCAGCACAAATGAAAAACTTAGCAGCACAAACATTAATTGTTTGAAAACAGTTTTGTTGGATTGCATTCATGTGTGTGTGTGTGGGGGGGGGGGGGCTGGTTGTCCTTTGATGTCCTATGGAAACTTTTATTAATATCCTTAAAATGATAGCAGCACAAATTAATATTTTTGCAACACAATCCAATCACAAACCTTTGACACTAATCTTCTTAGATTTGAAGAAGGTGGCGGGGCCAACTGCACACTGAGGTGTAATGCCCGCCTCATCAGATGCCAGTGATTGAAGTTGGGCTGGGAGTCTCTCTCTCTCTCTCTGATAGTCTGTGCCAGTAACCAAAACTTCAGTTTTGTCCTGTTTGAACTGAAGGAAATTTACTGCTATCCAAGATTTACAACTAAAATTAAAAACTGGGTCTAAAGTTAGAAACTGCATTGATGGATTTTGTGTCATCAGGGTCAGTATGCAAGTTTTTGCTGTCTCTCGATGACACAACCCAGTACCAGTATACCAAGATTAAATTAAACGTTCAAAATAAACAACATTACTATTGAAATGGTAGGAGAATAAAAAAAAATGTCAGTCCTTTTTTTCGAGCCAGACTGCTTTACTATAAATATCCATACACTTGCTTACACTCAGCCACCATCTGCTGAGATAGTGTAAGTAAGCCTGAAAAGACTTGGAGCAGCATGGCATCATTCTCAGTCTCATCCCATGTGCCTTCCAGTCATTGTACAGTACTTTGCAAATGTATTTGGACCACTTGAATCTTTCCTTATTTAGGGACGTTGCCACCCCGAACTCTAATGTATTTTATAAGAAATTGTATGTGATGGATCAACAGAAAGCAGCATATGATTCAGAAGTCCTTTTTGCTGTTTGCTACAACTCATCTAGGTTACTCAGCAAACCTTTGGAACATAATATTCTAGTCAGATTAGTCCAAAACGAATTTTTTTAGCACTACGGAAAACTGATGCAGAATACCCTGAATACACAATTGTCACTCGATGCACTTTTACTTGGTCTATCACATAAAATCCTAATGAAATACTTGAAGTTTGATGTTGCATTAATGTATATATTGTTTAAAGAGGATAATGTATAAAATGTGTTTTTTTTTTAACATGGGCCTCGCACATCCCTTCAGCTTCACTATACTTCGGAGGGCTGTAATGGGAAGCGGCTTCGTTGCATTCATTGCAGCAACAGCCGGTCTGTGTCGTCCATGCTCCTGCATAAAAGGCATCCGCAAAAGGAATTTAAAATGAAACAGACTGACTAACTATTTCCTGTTTGTATGTTTAAAGTTTTCACTTAGTCATCTGGCAAACTTTTTTTTTTTTTTTTTTTCCCACAGAGCCAGGCACGTCTGTGTGTACTGTACTTATCTCTTTCCCTCTCCTCTTGTGTTGCCAACAGGCGGACCCACACGGCCGGGACATTGCCATCCGTCCCTTCTTGGAGCACTGTGAGAACACCCACATGACCATTTGGCTTGGCATCGTTTATGCCTACAAGGGACTGCTAATGGTGAGAGAACACAAAATCTGACAGCATAATCACAGTCTGGACACACATACATACCCGCTGACTCGCTGTGCTGTGTTAATTCTCTAGGGTTCTTTTTTTTTTCTTCTTTATGTTAAAAGTATTTAGGTTTTGAACCTTTAAGTTCAGGTTTACATCTTAAAACTTGAAAGCACTGATGAAGATTTACTCACCTCCGTGTTTTCAACTGTTGAGTCCAATTTTGGATCAAACTTATGAAACTAAGACACACAGTAGGTAATGCACAGTCATATTCAATAAATTAGAATATTATTCAAACAGTCAGTTTGTTTCAAGAATCCAATTAACTAAGCTAAACACGTTATGCAGATTGATTACTCACAGACAGACATGTTAAAGCCCTCATATCTGTTATATTTGATATTTTGCTTACATTTCATAAAAACATGACATTTAAAATTAGAACATTACATCAAACTGATTTTTTTTTATACAATGTGGGTTTAATAAAAAGTATGTTTAATACTTGCTTAAAGGTTGTTTTTTTTCAAAGGGTACTTTAAATCTGATAAATGAGCCTCATTAGAACCCATATTCTAATTTATAGAATATCACAATATATACTAGAACAGGGTATACTACCTCCAATGTCAATACTTTTTAATGTATATATTGCCATTGAATAGTTGATAAAAAAAATATTATCAAATTAGCACTAAAAGATGCAAAAGATACATTTCCAAACATGAAAATATAGTAATATATAATAATATCACCACTGTCACACTAATTGTTTGTAGTGGTTTTGATGACCATTTTAATTAACCCATTCTAATTACACCAGCTTACATCAGTTTAAACACTTTAAATAAGTAAGTAGATCTTTTTAGTTTGCACTTTGTAAATCTTTTACAAGGCCTTTGCTGCAACTCTCACGTCCCACCAAGCAAACAATTTACACTCACAACTATCTCTGTTGCTGTCCTCCGAGACATTTCATCCAATTGAGTCATTTTTCCCTTCCACTTTTCTGGCTTTGAGCGGTTTTAAACCACCAGTTTAACTCGTATTTGTTATTTTCTTCTTCCTCTCCCGCCCAGCTGTTTGGCTGCTTTCTGGCATGGGAGACCAGGAACGTGAGCATCCCTGCCCTCAACGACAGCAAGTACATCGGCATGAGCGTGTACAACGTCGGCATCATGTGCATCATCGGCGCCGCGGTGTCTTTCCTGACCAGGGATCAGCCGAATGTCCAGTTCTGCATCGTAGCCCTCGTCATCATCTTTTGTAGCACCATCACCCTCTGTCTGGTCTTTGTTCCTAAGGTTGGTTTTTAAACACATCAGTTAATTACCACGAGGCACGGGCCGGGACAAGATTATTTAATATCAGTTGGATTCAGTTTATTTATACATATAGCACCAATCCACAACTAATATCGTCCCAAGGCACTTTGCAATAAATAAAAAATAATTATACTGACGGATTCTCAGTTAAGTACATACATTCAAAATGGATCCTAGTTATTAAACAATACGGTAAAGTTTAGTTTATTATTAAAATGGGTTGAACAAAACGTATCTAAGGAAATCTAGGAGTCTCTGACTTGCAGTATACGTTTCTCCAGAGCTAGCGTGTAGCATGTAGCAACGACCATGAAGCGATAGTGGAGTGTCGCTTGCATTGTGTCGTACTGACAGTACTATAAATGTCAGTGAAAACACTAGAATGTCTCATTAAAGGGATATTACCATTTTCAAACAAAAACTTTGTAACATTATCAAATTTGTTTTTGTAAAAAAGAAAAGAAAAAAAATTCTGCTTATAATGTTATTATACCCAATAGTTATTTTGTTCAGCCAACAATATTTTAACAAACTAAGGAAAACCATTCCACTTCAGTCACAAGTAGTGGCAACACATTTGAATAGTGCAATCTCAAACAGTAGATCATTTCTGAAATATACTTGCTTTTTGTGTAAAATCTATTCAAATGTTGTCATTCTGCTCTTTATAGAGTAAAAATATGTTTATAAGAAGGTTGGTTTATTGAAGGTTTTACTAATTGCAATTTCAGAAGAGTTATGTCAATCTAAGTCACAAGCAGCACTTTTTACAAGCAAGAACTTTCCAAACAGCCTACGCTATGTTTCTCATAAGCAAGAAAACATGTTGTCATTTATTGTACCTCTATGCAGCCCTTTGGTGAACCTCACAGTTGTTTTTAAATGTGCCGTATAAAAATGCATTTGGTCTTGAACTTCAGATGACAGTGCGCGCAAACAGGTGAGGGTGGGAGGACTGCAGGTCGACTCCGCTTCATACAGATGGGAAAAAAATGTGTTTCAGCAGATCTTGTAGCTTCTTATAAAATTGACTGGGAAAAAAATAAATAAAAATTCTGCTTATAATGTTATTATACCCAATAGTTATTTTGTTCAGCCAACAATATTTTAACAAACTAAGGAAAACCATTGCACTTCAGTCACAAGTAGTGGCAACACATTTGAAGAGTGCAATCTCAAACAGTAGATAATTTCTGAAATATACTTATAAATTGGAACACTCACTGAATTTAGCTGCGGTAAATGTGCTTTTTGTGTAAAATCTAATCAAATGTTGTCATTCTGCTCTTTATAGAGTAAAAATATGTTTATAAGAAGGTTGGTTTATTGAAGGTTTTACTAATTGCATTCTCAGAAGAGTTATGTCAATCTAAGTCACTTTTTACAAGCAAAAACTTTCCAAACAGCCGACGCTATGTTTCTCATAAGCAAGAAAATGTATTGTAATTTTTTTGTACCTCTGTGCAGCCCTTTGGTGAACCTCACAGTTGTTTTTAAATGTGCCGTATAAAAATGCATTTGGTCTTGAACTTCAGATGACAGTGCGCGCAGACAGGTGAGGGTGGGAGGACTGCAGGTCGACTCTGCCTCGTACAGATGGAAAAAAATATGTGTTTCAGCAGATCTTGTTCTTATAAAATTGACTGGAAAAAGTCTGGTAGAAAATGTCTGAAACATTTGAAACTGTAACTTCTAAACACCTCTGAATATGTTGATGCTGCAGTCATGGTTCTCAGGCGGACTGGTCCCACCAGGTGGGGATTCGGTTTCCGGCTCAAGTTCACAGGTGACTGCAGTATTGGCCAGGAGACGGATAGACATGTTGGAGCCTTGTCTGCAGTAATGTGGGGCGTGCTCCCGTCTGTTCTGGTGAAAAGGCAGACGTATCTACGTTCCAACCCTCACCCACAGTCATTAGATTTGGATCATGAGCGAGAGGACAAGAACCCGGATAGAAGCGGCCGAAATGAGCGCTGTCAGTTTGGCTTGGCTCACCCTTAACACCTCGACCTACCTCTCCATGTCCATTTACGTGAGCCCCTCGGACCTCGTGGACCAGCATACTACCCTTCTGACGCTATTTCAAGCTCAGCTGAACAGCCGTGTTCCATTCAGAGACACACTGCTTTCACGGCAGTCTCTCATGGGGTTGATAATGCACTACTTTATTCAGAGAAGAAGAAAGAAAATAAAAGAGAAACTTATTTCTCACAGGAATATCAGGCTGTTTTTGCTATCTTTAAAAACATCAGATCTCTCATTATATATAGCATATATATATATATATATATATATATATATATATATATATATATATATATATATATATATATATATATATATATATATATTTTAGATAGATAGATAGATAGATAGATAGATAGATAGATAGATAGATATAATTTATTTTTTTACTGAGAATCTCTTTTTTTTTTCCTTCTAGTCTGTGGTGGGTTTTATTTTTTTGGTGCCACCATCTTGCCTTTAGAATGTCTTCCAAGCTCTCGCTTTTGCGGGTTATTAAGCTAGTTCCCACTGAGAGAAAACCCAGGCCTGGTGGAGGTGGGTAGATGCTTTGATTCAACTAACCGGTCAATGTCTACTTCTAACCTAATTCCCTCACTCATTTCCTAAAATGCTGCATAAACCTTTGTGTCGTTTAAACCCTAGCCTGGGTACGGCTGTGACTAACACACGTGACCCTCCTTACAGTTGATCACCATGAGGACAAACCCAGACGCGGCCACCCAGAACCGGCGGCTAAAGTTCACCCAGAATCAGAAGAAGGAAGACTCCAAGACCTCCACCTCGGTCACCAGCGTGAACCAGACCAACACCTCCCGACTGGATGGGCTCCAAACTGATAACCACCGCCTTCGCATGAGGATAACTGAGGTCTGAGCAAAAGAGCTTCTTCCTTAGTACCTCTCTTAACAGATGATAATTACGGTATAAGACATAACGGTGGGCATGGTGAGAGAGGCTTTTAATGTAGTAATGGGAAAAAAAAGACATCTTAAAGGTAATTTAATTACAGGTACGTTCATTTTGCTTGAAGTTTGAAAAGAGAAGATAGATAAAAAGAAAGAAAGAAAGAGCAAAGCCTTTATCTCCAGCAAATCTGAGCAGTAATGGCGCTCCTGCATTCAGTTAATTTTCAGGTTTTTAATCATTTTTCTACCTCTTAAAAAGATATTTGTTAATATCAGCTTTGGCCATTTTAAGAGGCTGTCATGATTTCCTGTGCACCCTCACTGATGCTTTCAATATAGTTCATTCAGTCTAACATTTGCGTAACGTTGGGAAAGAAGTGAATCTCTGCTCCCTCCTTCTGTTTAGGATGGACTTAAATGAGGAGAAGAAATTAGAAGACATGGACTATTATAAGTAGTCTTTGTCGTGGTCTGAGTGCTGGTCCAAAATGCAGAATCTTGAGGCACACAGCTCAGATGTCAGAGTTTAGTGACAAACGGGGTAATTTAGAGTGAGAGCACAGACAAGTTGAAACTGGAGAGGAGAGCACGAACCTTTAAACAAGCTGTGGTAGATCGAGAATACCAGGAATCTGAGGCACAAGATTGGTTATTGCGCTTGCGGTGGGATTAAAACCTACTCATACCTCTTTAAGTTTTTCACATTTGGTTTTAATGGGATTTTATGTGTAAGGCTGAGGCAAAGTAGTGAGCAGTTCTGGAGTGGAACGAAAAGGATCCATGGGTTTCAAAATGCTTTGCAGGTGAAAATCTGCAGATATGCACCTCCTGAGCCTGACATATCTGCCCCTTGAAAAGAAAGCTCAAGCTCAGTGGAAACGGATCAAGAGCATCTGTCAGCATCAGTTTTTAGGCCTTGTCACAGATTCTCAACTGGATTTAGGTCTGGACTTTGACTGAGCCATTCTAAAGTATGGATATGCTTTGATTTTAACCTGATCCGTGTTAACCAGAGCTAGCATGGATCAGTTTGCTGTTTTGCTGGAAGGTGAACATCCACCCCAGTGTCAAGTCTTTTGCAGCCTGTTGCAGTTTCCATGATTGTCCTGTATGTAGCTCCGCGCATCTTACCAACAACCCTGAGCACCTTCCCTGCCCCTGCTGAAGGAAAGCATCCCCACAGCATGCTACTGCCACCACCGTGTTTAGCATGGAGATGGTGTATTCATGGTGATGTGCAGGGTCAGTTTTCAACCACAGATGGCACTTTGCGTATAGGCCAAAAACACTTCCTCTCAGATTGTTGATTTCTTGTGGACGACTGCAAAAAGGACTTATTTTGGGGGGTTTTCTAGAAATGTTTTTTTTTTCACAACTCCATAGAGGCCATATTTCAGGAGCGCACGATGCATGCATCTCCTACATAATGACTTTATCCCTGACCTGTCTTCACGATGCTGTTTGTTCACTAATGTTTTCTACAGCTGTATTTGTACTTAGGCAGAATTAAACAAAGGCGACTCTATTAATTAGTTTGGTGACTTTTGAAGGCAATTAAATGGACTAAAATTTCATGTAGTTTTATGTGAATAAAGAGGGCTGAATACCATAGTTTTCAGATCTTTATTTGTAAAAAAAAAAAAAAATGTTGACGAACCATGAATCCCTTTCCTACCCTTTTACATTTATGCAGTTCTTCGGTCTAGATCTAGCACACAAAATCCACATACATTGCAGTTTATGGTTGTAATAAGACGATGGTAAATAAAAAAAATAAAGAAATCCATAGTTTTACAAAGCAGTGTAAAACCTTTGAGCAAGACCTGAGTCGGCTGAAGCGGTTTGTGATGCAGCAGTGAGCTGGGACTGGAGGGCAGTACAGATAACCCGGTCGACTAGGGTGAGCAGGTGAGGCCAGAGTCCAGCACATGGGGACAGCATCTCTAATCAGATGGGACAAGGATGGGGAGAGAGAGAACGCTGGCTGCAGGGCTGGAGGTAGAAGATGAGAGGCCACATTTTTTTTTGCTGAGTTTGAAAGCACAAAGCAGTAACTGCAGCACTTTATCTAACATGCATCGGATGATGTTGTTGTCTACTTGAGCTACTTTTTCTGTGACTATTGACATATTTGTTCACAAGTATGTGTGTTTTATGTGTAACCCCATATTAAATAATTAAAATTACTGAACCTAATGCTGTATAAATGTGTTTCTTGTCTGAAAAGTTGGACAAGGAGCTGGAGGAAGTGACCATGCAGCTGCAAGACACCCCAGAGAAAACTCCCTACATCAAACAGAACCATTACCCGGACGCCAATAACATCCTCAGCATACGCAACTTCACAGACGGCAAAGGTAAGAAACTGACAATGTTTCAGTTCATGTTCTTCTCATAGTGGATGTTTAAGATCAGTCTGCTTACCTATATCTGTTGGAAAATGTTCTTTATTTCTGAAAATTGACTTATAAATGCCTAACTTTTCTACCTAAAAATCTTTATTCAGGATGACACTTTTATTAAACTGTTTTCACTTGGAAAACATAGATTATAAAATTAGTTATTTGGTGTTTGACAGCTGTCATACATACACACACACACACATATACATATATATATATATATATATATATATATATATATATATATATATATATATATATATATATATATACACAATATCACATTATTTTGAGATGTGGGTAACAAAGATGCTGTGGGTAACAAAGATGCTGTATAAAATATTGTATTATTAATGTAGAATTTTATCTTCCCTTCGATACCTAAATTATAAAATTTAGATATCGGTGATAACCTTTAACCTTTTACTTTTCAAACACATCCAGAGTTAGTTTATGGATGTATAGCCGGAACATATAGTCTACATCTTTGAATAAATGCTATGCTGTTTCACTGATGTGCATGTAATATAAACCCCATCATGACAACTGTTATGGGCTAGTGGAAGCAGAATAATGGCAATGGACTAAATCATTACAGTTCTAACTTCTTGTGTGTGTAAAAATGAATTGAATGGAAATCATGGCTAAAGGGACTAGTTTAGGCAGGCATGAGAAAACAATAGTATGGTTAGCCGACCTGGACCTCCATTGACTTAGCCCTCCGGAAAGCAGCTTCTCATGCTGGTTGCCCAAGCAGCTTATTCCTGTGCCTCCCTGGGCACCCAGCCCAGTCAAGGTTTTTCAGTTCAGTTTGTAGCTTGTTTTGCATATTTGTCTGCCAGCTCATTTCCCTTTATCACTGCGTGTAAAGGGATCCATATAAAAGTAACGAATGATGAAGTTCTAATAAAAAGGTCTGCTGTCTGAATGATTGTGTGTGAATGTAATGGAGCAAACTAAACTTCTTAACAGATAGACTTCCTCAGTCCATCCTAAAGCCAAGAAAATTCCTGACATCTCTCCTATGGGTACTGCATACTGGGACGATGAATGAAAGACAATTTTCCTGTTATTTAAAGGAGCGATAAGTAAGAGATGTACTGTAAATTTAACCAAACCATCAACAATGGCTTAGTCAAGTTTCTCTCCTTTCCAAATTAGAGTTTTGGTGCGGAACTACTTTGTTGCAGTGTGTAGCCTGTGTTTACTTCTTTGTTCCTAAACCAATCATATAACAGTTCCCAAAATAGAGCGCAGTATTTGGTATTTTATCTTGGCAAAAGAGCAGCAGCTTGCAAACATGGAAGCCAGTAAGAGTAGCGGACCAAAAATAGAACATAATACGTCATATTCCTATCCTGTGCAAGTAAAAATTCACTGCTGTTTTACAGCAGCAACGGACCAAAAATGGCTTATACTGTTGTCAGTTGTGTAAGTGTTGTTCCGATTTGAAACACTAGGTGCTATTGAGACTCATTCCTCATTTAAGTCTGTTGATGCATCTGTAGAAACCATAGTATTAAGTCTTTGTCCTAGTATGCTATTACTGTACAGGGATTTGAAATGTTTTCTTTGTTTTTGCATTTTTCCAACAGTGTAAGATGAGTATGAATTTCAGATTGTAGAGATGAATTAGTGAAGAAGAATTGTGTGATGTTTATTTGAGATCATTCAAAATCCTTTATCATCTTGTGCTCTGGCCAATAAAATGAATGATATATTTTTTTCACTTTTTCCATCTTGGTTTTAAAATCTCTTGACAGATGATTTTTATTATGACCCTTTAAATCAGGGGTGTCAAACTCATTTTGGTTTAGGGTCCGCATTCAGCTTAATCTGATCTCAAGAGGGCCACACGAGTAAACTCATTGCAAGATTAAATAGAACTAATAAAAGTGGACTTGTTGTTGATTTTTATATTAAATGATATTCACTTTTACACAATATATTATGAATAACCTTAGCGTTTTTAAGAAAAGTATGTGCAGTTTCAACAATACTTTTACTCAGTTAAACATTTACTTGTGCATTATGCATAAGAACCGATCACAGTGATTGTACAATGTTTTTTTTCTTCTTGTTCTCCCTTTCATCTCCTACTTTCCCATTGTAGTGTCCATATCATTTGAGATATTCCCCGCATGAATCATAATAAAACTATTCACATTCATAAACAAGCGGAGCACTATGGCAAAAGCAGTACTGCTCCACTTGTGAAAGTCAAATCTGATGAGCTCTTTTTGGCATTAAGACAACAATTCTTATTGGCACATTGCCAGACAGGACACTGGGGAAAAAAAAAAAAAAAAAGATTTTTTATTTTTATTTATTTATTTGAATAATGATAATGCATTACGCCGTATGTTTGACACCCCTGCTTTAAATGAAACCAATTTGTAGAAAGTCCTCTCAGCTGGATTGGCATTTCTCTCATTTCTACGTGTGATGCCGATGTCGGGGTTGTTCTCAGGGCACCTAACATAATCTCAATGCTTGATGTGGAACATTATCTAGTTTTCTGTGTAATGAAATTGATGCTAAACCAGATGTTATATTGCTATAATCAAATACTAACTGTTTTACCCTTTCCGAGTCATGACTATAAATTTGCAACTTTAGATTTTCAGAATTTGAACAGCAATTCTGAAAATCAGAACAGGGACATTAAATGTAGTCAAACAATACATGAATGATTATGGTCTTTGCGATGCATGGCAATCTTTTCATCCTAACAGTAAGGAATATATTTCCTTTTCAAATGGCCATCATTCCTACTCTCGTTTGGACTATTTCTTAATCGGCAGCTCTCTGCTGTCTAACATTTTAGGTGCTGTAATACATCCTATTGCTGTCAGCAATCATGCTCCTGTTTCTTTAACCCTAATAAATAAAAAAATAACACCACAAAACAAAAGCTGGAGACTTGATACATCATTGCTTAAAGATGAAGAATTTATCAAATATTTTAAAGAAGAGTGGGCTTCATACTTGGAGTTCAATGATCTATCAGGGACATCAGCATCTATCCTCTGGGAGGCAGGGAAAACAGTGATGAGAGGTAAAATACTTTTGATTCTCTTAAAACCTTCCAATCACTAAGACTTTCTGATATAAATTATTTTAACACTTTTGTCATTAAGACTAACCAAGTGCTTTGTATCCATTATTTCTTCCAACACCTCTCCATTGGCATCATTATTACTGCCCCACAATGTACTGCTAGCATTAAAATCATCACAACAAATCTGAGCAGTGGACTTTGATTTGATGACTTGAGTCACGTCAGACTCAAGTCACAGATTTGATGACTTGAGTCACGTCAGACTCAAGTCACAGATTTGATGACTTGAGACCTGACCTTCGCTTGGTTATATTAGAAAAGACCTGCGACTCGAATAAGACTTGAATACTAATGACTTGAGACCTGACCTGGACTTGAGCATCTTTACTTGAAATGACTTGAAATGACACACAAAAAGTAATAGTTCTAATTAATTATCCACATAGTTTATTTCCTCGGGTCATTGACGTTTTAAGGATAGTTCATTTAGACTTTTTAAAGACTTGAAATTTAACCCATAGGATTTGGCCCTGACTTGGGACTTGAATATAGACACCTACGACTTGTATTTGACTTGGGAAGTAATGACTTGTTACCACCTCTGCAACAAATGACTTTTCCTTTATATTTTAAATCTGTTCCTCCACTCAATCTAAAGTTTTTTTTTATTAAAAAAAGTTCATTATTTTAATATTGTAATTTTTTTGCATAAATTTCTACAGCTATCCACATTAACTTATTTCCCTCACCTAAAAATCTATATTGTATTCCTTGTTTTAAAGATATTACCTACTTGCCGTTCCATGTTGCTATAAACACTGTCATATCCTTTTATCACATAATTAACTGGTTTAAGCTATGTTTCTTGGACATGAATAGTATCGGATTTACTTTTCAAATAATTTCTATATCCTTGAACACTTGACCATTTGCTGTGAAGCTTCTTCTGTTCGATTGAAGAATAATTATATTCTTCCTCCACTTGTCTCATGCCTGTAGTTTATTAATTCCCATGATAGATCCTTCACAGCTAGCAATATCACTGCAAGTTTCATTATATATTTTTTAGTCAGTTTTTGTGTCTCTTGATCAGTTCAGTTAATAATGTGAGCAATTAATATAATTTATCTATAGTAATGTCCATCCCGGACATTCCAGCATGCCCTGGTCTTGAATGCTGGAAAACTTCTCGATTTCCTTCCTCTTGTTTCTTGAACATTTTTGCTGCCTTTATATGAGTGATATTTTTAACAGTATGAAGTCTTACCCTTGCCTCACACCCTCCACCTGCGACACAATGCTGACTTCCTCAGTTACAACACTTTGCCTGTATGTCAACCCAATAGTGATTAGGCTTGATCTCCTCAGTATTTCACCCTGAAACTCCACAAGTACAGAGACTCTCAAACATTTCACCGGCAACTCTTTTTAGCAACCTCTTCATTCTCCAAACTTCAGCTCCATGAACACTTCCTTTGAGTTTCTCCCTATCTTTCGTCAGTCGGAATACCAGTGATAACTACCAGAAACACTTGATTATCTCCATGAATTTTTTTTTATTTACATACCGGTACAAGGTTTTTTTGCAAATACTATCAATTTGCATTGCTTTATTTTTCTGCTCTGCTGTTTTACATTTTATAGACATATTCCTATCATGCAGAAGTTTTGCAAACTTCTTGCCTAGTTTCACTTTTTAGTTCTGCAGATACCACTTTAGGGCTTACACTCATCTGCTCATCTTCCTTACTGAATTTAGGCATTACCTTTAATTCCTCTTTTGTTATCCTCCTTCTAACCGCTGTTTCCTTCACCCTAAATTTACTCCTCTGGGCTTCTTTTACTACTTTGATTACCAAGCTCCTTTTCATTGTAATCTTGCATCATCTAAGTACATATCATCGGCATCATCGTCATCATCATCATTATCATCATCCACCTTATGCCAAACACCAAGTCCGAAATTGTAATCCACAAACAATGAACTGCTTCTCCAGTTCAGCAGTCACTTTCTAATTTGCACCAATCTTTCCCAGGTGTCGGCGGTCTCCTCAGTTTTTTTTCCAGTCTCCAGTTTTTGCATGACACACCCACCGATGTAACTCATCAGCCTAATCAAGGCAGTGTAGACCTTGACATGTCTCTCTCATCAGTCTTCAATGACTATAGAGTTGTCCCCCTGACCTCCCACATCATGAAGGCCCTAGAGAGTCTCCTTTTGGAGACTGAGTAAGCAAAGAAACAGAGCCAATCTTCTTTATTAGGTTGTTGAGCTGTTTTAATACACTGGCTTTGATGCGATTTCCCCAAGAGATGATAAAAGAAGAGATCACACTCTCCAAAACAGACTAATAGAAAACATGAAGCATCTTGCTGCAAACACTGAAGGACCTAAGCTTCCTCCAGAGGTACAGTCTGCTCTGTCCCTTCTTGTAGACAGCTTCACAGTTGCGTCTCAAGTCCAGCCTGTTGTCCAGGCGAACATCGAGGTGTTTATATTCCTCCACTGCCTCCACTTCTTCTCCCATAATGGAAATGTTTGACTTATTTGTCTCTCCAGAAATATAAAATCTCCTTTGTTTTGTTAACTTTCAATATGAGATTATTTTTTCCACACTGTACATAGCCTCTTGTCCATCTCTTAGAGTACCCCACAACGGCAGAGTCGTCGGAGTATTTCTCCACATGACAGGTGTCTGTCTTGTACTTGAAGTCTGAGTTGTACAGAGGGAAAAATAATGGTGAGAGTACAGTCCCCTGTGGGGTTCCTGGGCTGTTGACTGCCTGGTTAAACACACAAACCTTCAGTCCTCCCTGCTTAGTTTTGAGGACAGTGGGTTTGTTGAAGTAGATGTATGATGGCACCTTCAACTCCAACTCTACAGTGATAAACAAACAGCGGGAGTCCTGACAGTTCTGGAGACTCCTCTTGAACCTCTGGAGATGATTGTGCACAGGACATTTCATAAAACGAAGAACATTACGGACAACCCAGAGCTTTCTTTTCATCAGATTGTCGTACAACAACAGAGTGTCTTCAAGTCAGAAGCTGCCTCAGAGCCAGTGTAAGATATTTGTTACAGACAATCGTTCCTACCCAAAATCATCAGCATATACAAGAACTCTTTGAAGAAACGTGCATTTTACGAGCTACAAAAACATTTAATTTCCCTTTGGGATTAATAACGTATTTCTGAACGGAAACAAATTAAATGTACTGACATAAAAAGGTTTGATTTTTATGGGGTTTATTTCAGTTGATTTTCTTTGTGTCAGACTAGGTTACAGCATCTAAAGGTGACTTTACGCAGGTGACTCAATAGTGGATAACACTTCTTTGGCTAACAAAATGGGCAAATGCAAGAATACAGGTTCGGAAAAACAGCAGAGGTTGGGGAGCGGTTAAAGTGACTCATCAGTACTTGTTGAAATGGTCTTTTTTCAGTAAAGACCCCGTCTCTTTCTATGTCTGTTCATTCTTCTCCGCAGCACAGGCTGTTAAAATAGCTGTATCTTAGGCATTATAAAATCTGCTGCCTTAAATTGAATCAGTGAATCTTTGGTTCAGCAGCTTCGCCTTGCATTAGGCACAGATTTAACAGGCACAGTATGATGGAGATGTACTGCAGCCAGATTCAGCATTTGTTTGACTTTGGCGAGGTAAAGAGCAGGAAGGCTGTGAGAATCTTTGTCTGCAAAACCACTTTCATACATTAACAAAGCTAATTGGTCTGAAGACGTAACATATTCCTTTTTATACATTTGTTGTTGCCGAGCCAAGAAAATTATACATTTGAATAAAAATGTGGTTGTGGCATTTTGCAGTGGCATTAGACCAGTGTTCTTAGTGTACTCTGGGTGAGAATGAGATGCCAGGGTTGTCCTAATTAGTAGGTAACGAATGCATGAGCTACCTTTTGGGACAGTTTTGACCTCCAATTTAATGTTGCATGAAAAACAACTATCAAAATGCTGCAGCTAAATTTGAATTGGTGTTTTTCTTTGTTTATTTTTTTACAGTGATTTACTAACAAGATATTCTACAGTGACATCTTTGCACAACTTTATGTCATAATAATTATTTTATTTCATCTAACAATCATGATTTACAAACACATTGTGTCAAATTTTCCACTTAATAAAAATGTTTATTGTTGTTGTTACATTAAGTCAAGTTGTAATATATGCTCATAGAGATGGTTTGATCTGTTTATGGTCTAACTATTTACAAGTCATGTCTTAATTATATTAACAAAAGAGATTAGGGGACAATAAAAACTTTGATTTTATTTATCTATTTATGCATTTATGCATTCATATTGCTCTCAAGTATTTTCACATGATAAAAAATAAAAATAAGCTTCAAAGCATTTTCAAAAAAAGTGTTTTGTACTGGGGGAAAAAAATCCTGTTAGGGAGCAATGCACATTTTTATAATTTTTGTTAATGACAAGTTTAATTATGTAAAAAAATATTTCACAGCTGACAGAATATTGGCAACACAAAGGGTAAATTGCAAAGTAGTGGTTTAAATCAGTTATATGTAATTGCATGTTGCTAAAAATACGTTTTAAGCCCAATTTGCATAAACTCACCCTCGTTTTCAACCATACTGGCTTTTTCATTTTTTTTTAACAGATATGCTTACAAGCCTTGATCATGATCTTATAGGGAACGAGGCCATAATGAGATGCAAAGAAAAGCCTTGTGTGAGGCTCAGAGTCATTCTGACGCACAATCTGGCAGTAAAATCCCACTTCACTTAGCTTTTCTTAAAAAGATCTCCATCATGTAAACCTTTCCCTGCCTCTATTGGTTTATGCATCATCACTGCCTCCTAGCTGTTGTCTTCAGAATTCATAATAGAGCTCTTCTAAGTATACTGGGGACCTGTGAATGGTTTTCTGATTTAAGAAAAGGATGCTGTGTCAACATTCATTACACTCATTCACAGAAGGTTAGAGGCAAGGCTACGCACTCTTCCTCCATCAGACCATCTTACTGAATATATTCAAGGTAACGACTAAGCTGGTTTAGTTATGTGTGGAGACCTGAATTACAGCTTAGTTAAAGGGAATTGTTTGAAAATCTTTAAATCATCGCTATAGATAGAATTTCATATTTTTTTAAGTTCAGCTGCATGTGAAAATTGATGAAGCAGCTCATTTTTGACTTGCAAAAGCTGATCTGCAAAGATAATGCTGGTTAAGTCCCAGAAAAAAAGACATAAAGCTACAAATGCAAAGAATGGATAATTAGTTTCATTTAATTTTTTAAACTTCAGAGCATGTATTTTTAGGTTGAATAATCTGCTTGAAGGATATATTTTATTATTCTCTTAATGTTAGATAATACTGCAGCGCTGGTTGTATGAGCCCTGCAGTTTTTAAACTATATCTGTTAAGAAACATGGTTTTGAATGGTTTGGGATGTAACCGGCTAAAGGACATTCATCCAAATGTAAGTGAGGGTTTTTGTATATATAACTTAACCTATGTATTAATTTGAGCCTGTATGAAGTCAAGAAAATCCAACACAATTTCAAACCATCAGCTTTTATTTTCTAAAACTATTGAGCGTGTTTGTCGTGTGAGCCTCTCAACTTGCATAAAGAAGACTAGTTCAAGCAAAGCCTCTACGGCATCCCTGCCGGTGATGAGTGCATGAAAGCTTCTGACCTGAACTCCGTGCCATCTAAAAATCACACAGAGATGTAGAAATATACGTGTCAGCACTTTTCCCACAACTCTTAGATCTACGAGGTAATTTATTTGCACAATCCAAACTGCACTGAAATAGTTCAGTGAGCCCAGATGTCTAATGGGGGAGTGTGGTGCTGACATAAGTAAATCAGGTCAGCAAGTTCTGGAAAAAAGGAAAAAAAAAAATCTAGGACCTATATGGGGCAAAATGAAAGACTCCAGTTCTAGCTAGGTGTAATTGAGGATTATAACTTTGGAGTTCGATGTTGAACTCCAGCTACAATTACGGACCACAAATCTAATTTATCTTAACTGGACGTAACAGTATGATATAAGCAAGATTCCTCATTAACAGAAGCTAAACAGCAACATACAGCTATAAAAAGAAGACCTAGCATTATGTAAACTTTTTTTTTATTATTCTTTTGTTTAGTGTATGGGTATGCTGTGACAACGTCCAATAAAAATGATTTTCATCATGACACAGAGCCAAAGTACCTAGATAATCAGAGTCATGCTTAATGCCACGGGAAGTGTACAACAACTGAGACGCGATGTCTAACAGTGCGTTTGACATAATAACAGTTTCTTCAAAATGTCTCCACATGGTTCAATGCAGATGGAGAGAAGTCGATCCTGAAGAACCACCTGGAGCAGAAACCGCAGGCGCAGTGGGGCTCCATGGATCCATCCAGAATAAGCAGAGGTCCCTTGGAGGATATCAACTCTCCTGAACAGTGAGATCTCATATTTCCATAGCACATACGTGCCCGTGTTCCTCCCCGACTCCCTCCCTCCTACCCACTGTTTAGTGAGCTTTCTCAGCAGACGACACATCACATGTAGCGCAACCACTAGTAACTCTCAGGCAGTTGCTCTGGCAACAGAGCCCAATGAACACATGGACCAACCCTGCACTTTTCCCTCCCACACCCATTATGTGAGCACATGTGTACTCTCTTGGTGGGCAAAGCATGCTACGGCTCTCATACAAAATCACCGACACGTACACACGTAGACATGCAAATGATTGATCTGTTGGCCCGACTTGAAAGTAGCTGATGTATTGCACACTTAAAAACGCTCAGGAAACCAATGCGCATCTATGTTCACCTATTATTCATGAGGCAGCAAAGCTGAAGCATGACGACTTCATCAGCGAGGAGGGGACAATTTTTCATGCATCATTGAGGATTCTGTCTCCGATGCCGGTTTTTAGCAAAAAGAGGAGAACACCACCAGATTGATGGTGAGAAAAGGAGACCGCAGACAAAAGGGGCATAAAAATTAAGACGAGCGAAAGGAGGGACTTAAAGAAGAAAGCTGTTTAGACAGACAAGAGAGGAGGTAGAGACTCACATAGGCTTATATAACAACTGATTTACAGCTCGCATTGGAAGCAGCTCTGAAAATAGACAGGGAGGAGAACAGAAGTAAAGGAACACTCGGAGCTATTCCCATGCCACATGAATGTTTGATCACACTGAGGGAAGAGAGATGAAGAGGTAGCAGGAGAGAAGGTGAAGAGGAAGAGAAGACAAATACGCAGAAGTTTGAAAAAGAGTTATAAATAGAAAATCTAGCACAGACTGAATACTTTGTGACATAATAAATGCAAAAACACACACCGAGCGGTTCATTGTTCAATGCAGCATCCGCCAAAGGGAGAAAGGCGTTCGAGAACAAGCCCGACTACGTGTGTAGCACAATGAAATCTGCCTATGCCAGGATCAGGCATAAGTCTAAGAATTACAGAAATGTCAAAATTCCACCAATTATGAAATTTTTTTGGATCCGTTGCTGAACGAGCTTGAATTTCATTACCCTCTCCTGATTTTTTTCTTTTTTTTTTTCTTTACATAACAAGTCTTTGGTTATGTAATTTCTTTGCCAGCGACTAGCAGTGACTCTGGTGAGGTGGGGTGCAAAGTGTCACACCAGGTTGAAGCATGAAATGTTCTTTTAGTCAGATGATCCCAGAAGCTGGAGGAATGGGGTCTTATGGGCTTAGTAAGAATGGAAGTAAACCGAGAAAAATGGTTGCTCAATGCTACTTAGTAAAAAAAAAGGGGGAAAAAAAGAAGAGAAATGGTAAGGAACCATGGTAAGGGAATGAAGAAACCTAGCTTGCACATGCCGGTCTGATCTTCTTCACCTGTCTTATTGTTTTCAGATATTTACACTTTACTTCTTGGTGTAATTGTATATTTTATTTAGCAGCTAGGACTAAACTGGTGTAGCCCCACTATAATTTCCTGTATAATGCAAGAGAATATGGCATCATAAAGTTAAACAGGTTCGTCAAAGAACGTATCCTTGTTTCACTTCCTTCTTCAATAAGAAAGAAGGGAAAAATATATCCAGAAGGCTGTTTGTCCATTCCGCAATAAACCATTCATATGTTTGTGACCTTGTACTTCCCAGGACGTATTACAACACCTTTGTCATTCACGTTTATTGGAAAAACAGCTCTAGATGCCTGCTAGTACGTTCTTTCTGAAACGGGGTGGTACCAGGAGAAACTGACGTTTTACAATTCCACTGATTCATTTGTTTTTTGATACCTACAGTCCATTTCAACAGCTAATGACGGATATCAGCAGAGTATTTTCACAGGTTTTTAGATATCAACATTCCTGTTGTTAACAGTAACTTGAGACATTTACACTTGACTGTCACATGTTACTTTAGATACATGGTGTCATTTATAATGGGAGAAGTCACATCCTCTGGCTGAGGAAGAGAGATATATAGGGTATCTAAAATGTCGATTGTGGCAAGCAAGAAATGTCTTCTGAATATCTGAAAAGGTCTCCTCTGAACAGGAAGTACTGAATTATAGATATTTGGAAGACATATCTTGTCTAGCCGTTAAATGGTAAAAGAAGAAAAATAAAGCCAGTTTAATATTTCAAGAATATTGAAACATATTAAACTTTGTTTTTCAAAGCAGTTTGAAGAGGTTGGAAATATAATTTTAGACATAATGGGGTTATTTGCGTATCATCGATTTACAACTGACATTTTTGCCAAAAAGACATCTAAAACATTTATTAAAAATAGGAGTGTGGTACTTACAATAGTTTGCCAGACATTATTCATTGCGCTTTTCTGTTGTTGAACAATCCAACCAATCCGTTGTCCTTTGTTTGAACAATAAATTTCAGCTCAATCAAGATCAATTGAAATGAAATAGACAATTTCGATTATTCTTGTTGAGTTCTTGTATTTGTCATATCAGATAGCAGCAAATACAGAGAGAACTAACAAACAGTAACTGATCTAGCTCTATTTCTAATTTCAAAACTAATTTGTATCATAATTAATTTTCTTAGTGGGGTATAATTATCAAGGGAGAGAGTAATTTGATGTCAGAGGCTTCTAATGAACACAGGTGGTACACCCTAGTTTGTCTTTGAAAATCAGTGATGCAATATCAAATCTATGCTCAGCAATCATGCGTAGGGCCAAATCCATGAAAGCAGCCCACAAAGCTTGATAAACATACGCCTAAGTGATCTAATAGGGTGTTTAGATCAACTTGACTTCAGGAGCCAGGACAGCAAATACATGCACGGGCACTGACCAAGGAAAAGTTAGATACAGTCATCTCCACCTGTGCAACAAGACGATCTAGTCATAATAAGTTTTGCCCCTGTATAAATATCTGTCACCTGTTACATATAATGGCACAACCTGACACAGAGCAATGTTGTAGAGCAAATAAGAAAATACCATCTGCTCATTTTCAAAAGCTGGTCACGTAATAAAAAATTGGAAAAAAAAAAAATTCTTACATAAAAGCAATATGACATTGGAATCCCAGCAGTTCAGTATAAAACAGGACAAATATTTCACCATGTTCTGCTTTCTCATTAGCCTCTGTTGAGTCTACATAAACAATTTTCTTAGCTTTCTATATTTAGTTTACACAACATTAATTGTTAATATAACATCAATCACAAGATGCTACAACTGAGTTGACAGATCTTCTGTGATTTAAAAAAGTAAAATAACTTTTAGCAATTCAGATTAGCAACATCTAACATAGGTTCCACCACAGCTTTTTGTTACCGTTTGTTACTAGTCCGTGTACTGTATTCTGACGTTATTCCTCTCACTTTCTTTGCAGCATACAGCGTCGACTGTCTTTGCAGCTGCCTATCCTGCACCATGCATACTTACCATCCATAGGAGGTGTTGACGCCAGTTGCACCAGCCCTAATGGAAGCCCAGGCTCCAGTCCGAGGCACAGACACATGCCCCCTTCCTACAGGGTAATGGTCTCTGGCCTCTGAGCCTCATTTACTCCCCCACCTTGCTCTTTGCTGAGGAGACACAAATGGTTCTTTTTTTCTACAACAAATAGACTGATGTCGTCAGCATATGTGCGTATTCCGTCTCGGACTGAAAAGAAGATGGGGATGAACAAAGAGAGGGGGGAGGGATAAAGTTTCACTCGTCATACCTCTGCACTCTGGTCTCTTGAGGACTGATGTCGTCAGTCAAAACTGGGTGGGAGAGGACTGGTGATGCTTAACTACTTCTGTGATTAACGTCCCCTCGGCCATCTTCCTCCCTGCTTAGGCCTGCTTACACACACATGTCAGACACCGATATTTACAACAGAGATACACACCCATGTCCAAGCACAGTGGCGCCCCGACAGCAGCGGTGGACCAGCCCTAAATCTGACGTGTAGCCTTATCATCTTCAAAAGGGATTGTTTCTGTTTCTTATCTGTTTTATGTACTGTACGTGCTTGCAGCTACATGTGAGCCATGTAAACATTTCACTGCTTCAGTGATTGGATATGAGTTTGGGAGCAATGAGAGCAATTTTCAAGATTCCAGCTAACGAAAGGATTCCCGTCCACTTTTCAACCTTGTGCAGAGATGTAAATATCATTGCTTTCGACACTGATGTACTGTAAGCTTTGTATATGCTGTGAATGGACAAATTAATAGGATCTAAGTGTGGCGCTTGTAACAAAGGCAGGTGAAAGCTTATAAAATGTCACATCCTACAAATCAGATATATGACAAAGGCAGGAATTTGTTTGCATAGCTGTCAATATATTAGCCTACAAAAAGCATAAATGCATCAAAAATCTGTCCAGGACCCAAACCTAAAACTTGGACTTAGATGCACGTTGCTCTTTTTTTGTTCCACTTTGCTATTTTTTCTAGACTGATTTATGTCAGAGAGCTCCTGTCTGACTCTGTAAAGGCTTTCATACTTTACAACTTAATCAGCCCGTCTTCAGACAGCATGTTTTATAGAAATAATAATGCTATGCCTTTTTCACAGGTCTCCGAGAAAATAGAGCAAAAAAAAAGAGACCAAAAGAGTGTTCCACAGCTTTGTTATGGTTTAACATGCCAAGAAATTCAAAAACGCAAGATATAGACATGAAACCCATGAGAGCCCCCAGTGAATTCAGGTGCTGTTGGCGCTAGTGATGGGTGAGGTCACGTTGAAGCCCACAGACCAGTCTTTATAGACTGTTAAGATGTCTAACTGGACTTGTTCTCACGTCTTACCAGCAAAGATGAGAACAACGGGGCGCAGCAATAGCACAAAGTTACAAGACTGCGGGATAAAACTCTGTCAGGAGAGATGAACCGAAAATAAGCGATGGTGGAAAAAATGTAGGTTTACCAGTTCCGCAACTCGATCGGACTGAATAGTTAACCTGAATTTCCACGTGCAGCAGCAGAGACAGTGGACGTGTTGAAGTCTCGTGTAATGAACCTCCAAACGGTCTGCAGGTTCAGTTTTAAAGACGGCGACGCCACCACTGCTGGTCACGGTGATTTAGCACAGACACAGGGCTTTCTTTTACAAATAACAATAAGTACCATGAAAGATCAATCCACACTTAGCAACAGTGAACATACCTCAGTTGCTACAGAAATGTAATTCAGTGCCACTGAGCTTCACCCTAGACCGTCATCAGGAGTACCGCTGTTCTTTGTTACATTTTTTTTCCTGATGCAGGAGAAAAAGCAAATGGGGGACTCTGCAGGAAAAAGGACGTTTTTTTACTCAGAGCGAAAAAGGTTCGTTCTCAGCATATTGTTTCACCATTGGTGTCTTGGTTTTTCTTTTATTTTTTAAGGCGTTTCTTGAGCGCTGTGCCTGTTGTCTTATATTGTAGCCTGCAAGACCCACACTACATACAAAAGGGTCGAAACTGCGCTTACCCAGCAAAGTACATTTGGCCGCACATCTGTAAATCGAACAATGTGTCATAGACCAATCTAAAGTCCATGTGTCCGTGAAAAGGGACAGCTTCGGGAGTACATGGCGACGGCTCCGCTTCAGCCGGAGGATAATTCTTCAGAAACACAGTCAGACGCTCCTCAGAGAAGTTGGAGGATCCAGAGGTGAAGATGGGGAGACAAGGACCTGCTGTCAGACATATCGGGGTTTGGGCTCCTCCCGTTTCCAGGCCTCTGCCATAATGCACAGGAGCAGGGAAAAGAAAAACCCAAGCACAGACCTCAAAAAAGGAGTCATGACTTCTCCTGCACCTTTGCCAACCAGAGAATCACAGACCATGCGAGTGGGAGACATTACCAGAGGGTTGGATCTTCCTTCAGGAGAAGCAAAAAAACCAACCGCACATTTTATATATTACATTATATGTGATTGTGTACAACTTTGCTGATACCCTGATGATGGTGTCCATGTATGGAGTATTTGGTATTTGGCTTTCTCAAGACGGCATGAAATAAAATGTATAATTCACAGAGTTACCTCTGTTTTTTTTGCAACTGTTGTGACAAAGCTACTCTGTTGTTCCATCACATCACTTGTAATTTGGTTTTTAATCGCAGAAGTGTCCACACCCCTGTTCAAACGTCGAGTCTTTGCGATGTAAAACAGAGACCACGATACTCAACAAGTCACATCTTTGTTGTGACATATAACCATCCAGCTGAAAAAATAAAAAAACAATCTGTTGTGTGGGGACAGGTCCAGTAACTCGTTTAGATTCAGTTTCACCATGCAGCCTTCTGAAAGGAGTTTATGAAAATGCGTCTTGATTTAACCATATTGACCCATTTTTTACCCCTTTTACCCCTTGTAGGGGTAAAAGTTTTCCAAATCCATCTTCTTTATTGAAGTCATTCTTTTCTTGCATTAAATGTCTGCTTGGACTCACTGTGATGCTGCAAAATAAAAGCCCTCTTCATCTTCAGGTCTCCAGCAGACTTTTGAACATTTAGGGTCAGAATGGACTGGTTTTGAACAAATAACCCAGCTCAGTCCAAAGAGCGCTAACCCCAGAGCATGATGCAGCCACCACCATGTTTCACTGTGGCTACTGCGTTCTCTTGGTGATACGATGTGCCGTTTGTGTACAAAACTACCTTTTAAGCTCCAGTCTAGTTTAATTTGATCATTCAACCCCCCTCAACCATGCCCGGCTGAAGGGGGGGGAAAAAACTGAAGTTTAAAAAATCTGACATTTTAACAGGGGTGTCCACACTTTTTAAATCCACTGTAGTTCCCTACAAGCTTTTGTTTGGGTTATTTTTGCCTTTTTTATCAGTACACACATATCGACGCCAAGATGCTCAGTGGACTAACTAAATGTCATCTCATCTAACATGCTACTGATTTAGCACCTGTTCACTGAGGGCAATAAAAAGAAGGTAGCAGCTATTGAACAAACCTAATAATCCACTTATGTGATTTAAAAAAAAAAAGCCAATCATTTTATCAGATCAGTCTGAAATATCAAACAGATCGGGTCTTTTTTTTTTTTTTTTGTTTTTTTATTCTGACATGATTCATTTCAGTTATTCCCATAAATGAATCAATTTTACAAATGCAATTGTGGTGGGTCAAGGGCTCATAATAACCTGTAATAAAAAAAATCATGCTGATGGTTTGTATTTGCCACAGGTCTTTTTACCTTTTCAGTTTGAAGATCAAAGTGACGTATACGAGGATATCTTTGTACGTTTTATCGTCGGGTTCTCTGGAGAACAACAACACAAACCCAGATATGTTACACTATAAAAAACTATATTAAGTGGAGACACACAAAGGTCCATGCTGTTATTGTTTTGTCAGTTTGATATGTGGTACGAAATGGCATTATGTTCAATTAACACTTTAAATGGTGAACAACAACCTATGTTAAATGCAACATGTTCAAGAGGGGCAATAACTTGTTTTCTTATTACAGAAAGAATAGAGAACTATATATATAAATATATATGTATATGTAAAGATCTTTACGTACATTCTCATTTTTACATAGGAAACATTTCACAAATCTGAAGTCTTCTTTTTATTTACAGTATCTGTAACTATGTTATGTACAGATGAGGTCTAGATATGAAAAACTTGTATAAAATGAGTATCACACTTGGAACACCATTTTTTTTTTTGAGCCATTGGTTGTTATGGGGGGCGGGGGTAGGGGAAATTTACAAATCATTCTTCTTTTGTTGTCTGAATGTTATGGACAGCCTTTACTTTTCACATCATCGTTAAATAAAGTGTGACTGAAAATGATGCAGTGTTTCTTTTATCCTCCCCTGCTGTGAAAAGTCTGCAGTTCGTCAGCTGAGTTTATTTAATAAACATCATTTCGAGAGACCAAGAGCATGATTATTGACACCAACACAACAGCCACATAATTAATGTAATGTAAACAGGCCTATTCATGTTTTTTTATTACAAGAAATTAGGTTTATAAAGCCGTATGGGCTGGCTCTGTTCCAATATGAAAATCACGGAAAGGCAAATTCAACCCTCAAGTTCATCTTTTTACATTTACATGTATTTTATTGGTGGTAGACAGTTTTATTGTTCAACAAAACACTTGGATAAAAGTTTGGAAAGCTATTAAAGATTTTTCTGTACCATCATGATTATAGCATAAACCTTGGTAACACCACCACCATGTTTTCTTTTCTGCATAATAATGATGTAATCATTAAAATCATAATGCTATTTCCAATTAGAAATATTTTGAATCACTTTTTTCAGAGATAAAATTTTTTATCAATATTGTACTTGCTGACCAATATTGAGAACAATATTCAAATCTCTTGATTAAAAATGTAACATTTAATTGGGTGTCAACATTTCATCACAATTACGTATTATTTGTCGTTTGTGTGAAGGTGTTCTTTTTGTAAAGTTGCAATTTCCTTCTAGCAACTTTGTTACTCACTCATTCACACACACACACACACACACACACACACACACACACACTGCTGTTGGTCATTGTTATCTTGATAATGATTTTAGAAACACTGCTTAGAAGTTACTCGTGTACTCCAACAGTCAGGGGAACGCCAAACTTAATGTCTGAGCTTCCTGCAGGACAAGGTTTTTGACAATACCTGGAATATCACACATGGTCTGGTAATATTTAATCACTGATTTGAATGAGTGCAAATTATTATTTTTTTTCTTTCTTTATAGGTTCACCGCTTTACAGTGTATGTGGAGTTCAAGCCTCTTGTTTTCCAGTTTGATTAACTTAAAAGGGGACATATTATGCAAAATCCAATGTTTTAGCTCTTACATTTTTGTTGTGTACTTGGAGTCTCTAGGAGTGCAGAAAAAATGCAATGTAGTCTGTCCAGGAGCTGCATAGATATCTTTATATTCCATTTGGGTCATATTTTTCAAGCTGTTTAGTTTTCTCTGTTTTCTATTATGTTTTTTGAACAACTACGTCACAGAATTTGCTGCTGAACTGCTAGAACATGGTCATGGACTTCAGGCTTACCAATTTCACGAATCTGCAATTTTTATTTCTAGAAGCAATTTTGTAGTCTAAGCTCAAGAATACTGAAGCCACAAGTGGGTAAGTGAAAACATTCAGCTGTTTATTACACCATCCCTCAGCATACTACAAAAATGGCTGAACTGTGTGGAGTGGAACGCTCTTCAACCTGGAGGGGGGCGGGACAGGAAGTGCCTCCTTTAGATTTAAAGAGACAGCACCAGAATGCTCTTAAATGCAACTCAGAACTAGGGCAAAAATGAGGAACATGGGGGTAAATCAATGAGGAGATCAGACCAAAACATTGCAGCTCCACTTTATATAGATCACAACTGAATGATTTCAATGAGAAAAGGAATAATTGAAAGGCATATGTCCCCTTTAAAAATGTATCTGAAATGCTGACAAGTCCTTTTGTGTAATAATCTGGTTCCACAAAGAATAAGTTTGTATTTGAAAACATATTTATTCAAATTAAAAGTATATTGAGAAATTCCATTTCATTGACATATATCAAAAATGTCCCTTAAACTCTATACTAGTCCTGACTCTTTACTGTTACTATTAGAAGGAAAATATAGGGAGTGGTATAATTGTCCAAGCAAAATTATTATTATTGGTTATCCAAGACAAAACATATGAGATAACGTTCACAAAGTTTTAAATCAAATTTACAAAAATGAAATTTCTGTCATATATGGTATTTACAGCAACTGTGTACTGCAGTAATGTTTAGGGAATAAAATGTAAAGAAGTTCATGTGTGGAAAACGACAATGAATATTTAATCATCAACAACAACAAATCAATTCTATATTGTCAAAGAAGAATCCTCAATGCACAAAAGATTTATATTAAAACTGAAATTTAAAACAAAGAAAAAGCTAAGACATAATAAAAAAAAAAGAATCAGACAAATAATATTTGACATTTACAAGTAAACTTCAATTCAACAGCAACATTTTAATTCCTGATTTAAAATAGCCAATAGTTTCTGCACATCCCAGGCTTATAGGGAGTTATTTTTATTTATTTTTTTTTGCTTAGTCCTAGTCTGGTTATTGGAGGAAATAAAAGCATGGAGCAGTGTTTGTTTTCTTGTGTGACAGAAGAAAAAAAATATTTGGGGGATTTTAAGATGTTAGTCTGCTGTTTCAGTAAAAAACTTTGTCTAGGCAATCTTTAGAGATGAGCCCATAACAACACCTAGATTTCTGACCTAGATGTTTTTTCCTCATTAATCCATCTATAATATACAAATATGGACACTCTCACTTAGTGACTATAAGAGACAGTGCTCATGTGGTCACACAGAAATACTGCATGTCTTCAGCATGTGATAAGGACTTGTGGCAATACTCCATAATCTAAACTAGGGGTAACAAGTAGATACTAAATGAAAATGACAGCAAGCATTCAATAGGCTGCCAAGTAAGATTTGCAACCATAGCAGTAGCAGACATTAGAGATGCTGTTGGCAGGTATGTTTTACTCATAAGCTGCAGTCCATCATAAAACAGTCAATCAACCAAAACAATCTGAACTGTTAAGACTTGTTAGTTATGATAGACAACATAACAAATACAGAATGTTACAGAAATACAAATGCATTAGATTTCATGGCTTTAAAAAAAACTACTCTTTTTTTAACTGTCAGTAAAACTTTCCCTAATGCAAAAACAGTTACTTTCCCAGTTTAAAAGCTGTAAATAAAAAATACAGGTAAATGTGGTGACACAATGTGCTGCCCATTCAACATTTAAGCTCTTAATCTCCACAACAAACAACAGACACAGCAAATGGAATGACTGCTGTTGTCAGAGAGAAAGAGAAGGAATAGTAAATGGGCTATGAAAGTCTTGAATATTGTGTTTGATGAATTATTGAAGTGCGTGAGGGAAGCCAGTTGTCACTGAGGATGAAGGAGGGGAGCATCTTGTCCACGGTTTGGTTACAGTCTTTGCCTCAAATTTGCCGAATGAAGAGAAGATTCCAATAAATAATGAATCTGGCAATTTTAAAAATGGTTACCACTATAATTAGTAATAAATGACATTAAATTTGTATTTAATGATTATTTATACAGAACGTAATTATTCAATTTCTCTATTTGCATATGCTTTTGGGATTTCCTAAATATATTTCCTTATTCTGTTTATCCATTTATCAGAAGGTATTTTTTAATTGTTGCATGTGCTTTAGGGTTGCTGTGTTTTTAACCTTACCTTGAAAAAAATGTCAAATGTCCTGAGTTTCTGTGCAATTACTGAAGCCCTTTTCAGGCCTGACCCCGCTAAAAATGTCAAAGTCTGTAAAGGGTGTTTATCTTTAAGGATCGGGTGGAACAGGCAAACGGTAACAAAGGACCCATATACTGTAAGAAAAATCCATTCTGAAGGGACAACAAAAATGGCTAAATGTTAAAGGATAAAGTGTTTAAAAAAAGCTTGTGAAAAACTCAAAACTAAAGTAAAAAAAAAAAAGTGCTACACAGGTGACAGACTTTTCAACAGTTTGTCACCTGCTCTACTAGACAAAAAGAAACTTTGGACTTGTTTTATGCAAAACGTCAATGACTCATACATCTCCAAAACAAAACCTCCTTCTGGCAAATCAGATGACCATCTGTTTCAGAATATGAGCCCCTTTTTCAGAGGCAACCTGCATTGAAGAGGACTGTGGGGAGAGGGTCATGGGAAGCAGAAGAAGCCCTTCAGGGTTGGTTCAAGGCAACAGACCAGGATGCACTGTGCCAACCACATGGAGAGGACATCAGTGCCATGACCGAGTGTGTGACTGACGATATAACGTCTGTGTGGACAACACAGTCCCCACCAGAACAGATGCTTCCCCAGCAACAAACCCTGGATCACTTAAGGAACTGAAAAAAAACCCGGTTCAGTTCAGCAACAAGCTCAGCATCCTTCTCTCCTTCCCACAGCCAGACACCCCACCACTCCTTTCATCCAAAACTCCCCCTGTCACTCCTCAAATATTTTTTATCCTCCACCTCGGTCATAGACCCTTCTTCTTCTTCTTCTTATGTGCATTTATTCAGAACCAAATTAGAGGATGGCAATGCACCCTTTGCCTCCCTCTTCCACTTTTCTGTCTCTAGAAATCAGGTGAAGAGGCAGCTTGAGAGCCTGAACCGGAATAACGGGCCTTTCAGACAGGACATGGTGTGCGCTGCGCTTGTTGCAAGCCCTGCTAGTTAGGAGAAAAAGATTAACAAGGAAGAAGAGGGTGTGGGTGCATGAAACCCTCAGGTCCAGGGAGCTTGTTTAAGAAATTCGTTTCCGCAGCGATACAACCTCAAAGTTGTATCACACAGTTCAGGGAATTCTTCCCCATTTTGCTTCCTGGTCTTTCCAGCTGATAGTCGGATGGCCCAGTTTCTATAGGGCATTCCTCAAATGACGTCAGATTGCTAAATTTAGATGCATCCGTCGCGCCTAGCTTGTGGTCGTACAAGCAGAGCGGTAACGCTTGAATAGTTTACTTGTTTGAGACAAATGGTGAACAGACCTGTCCCGAATATCGCCTAAACAGATATAACGGCAACAACAAAACACCGCCACGTTGGTATCTGCTGGAGTGACTAGCCCCGAAGCATTGACGAGAAATATCAGTGTTGGACACGAGCTTGTAACCGAGAAGGCTTTACTGTGGAATCTGACCAAAGACACCTAAATGTGGTCTCCACATTTCCTCGGTTGTAAAGAGCCAACACTCGAACACCTGGACCTGATAGCAGCGAATGCAGCATCTATGCAGGTAGGTGAAGTTTATTTCACTTTTTCTCGGCGGCTTTAAAACATCTTACAATCCATGAAGGGTGTTAACGTGAGCTTCAGTGTTGCATGTTGTCCGCTTATTATCAGCGGCTTTGGGCTTGTTTTTCTCTAGTCACTTGTAACTTTTGGTTAGTTGTGGGTAGTTGTATTTTCTTGGGGATAGTTTTTGAAAGTGAATGTCGCATTTTTTGGGCTTCGCATTTTTCACGGATTAAGTCAACGTTTCTCCCACAGTGATCTTGTTTATGTGTGTCTGCGGAGGGGTGTGTGAAGGTGGGACGGGTTTACAGTAGGATGATCGACTTTGCAACTTTAGAAAAAAAAGCTGATTTTAAGTCCATTTTCTGCAGTGATCCCCATAATAATTTAAAACATAGGCCTGCAATAATACATATATTTTTTTTTTTTATTAGCTGTAATTCTACACAGATTCAGCGGGTTTCTTCCTCGCGTTTGATCCGTTGTGGGAGAGGAGAGGACAGCTGCTCCTACCTTTCTACTCATACTGCTTTCTATCCACTCACTTTGAGGCCTCTACATTTCAACCGTTTCTGCTGTTCTACGCTGTTTCTCGATTAAAGGTTGAAATGAAGCTCCTGGGAAGTCGTAATCTTCCAAAATGATTAGTATTGCAGTTGTTGCCATTTCAGTTTGCACTCTTCTTGTCCGACCAGCCCGTAAACCGGCCTGGCTCCGCAGAGAAATGGCCCATTGGCCGTGCGTGTGCATGTCACTGCATGCCGCGGACAAAGTTGAACATAGCTGAACTTTGACTGCGGCGTGCACTGCGCTTGCGCTTTGCTCAGCGCAGGTTGTTGAAAATAATGGGTTTCAGAGCAAGGCGGTGCATGCGCCGCATCCTGTCTGAAAGGCCCATAAGACTGCAGGTCCAGATAGTCTCTACCACCAAGTCCTGAAGGCCTGTGTAGAGCAGCTCTCTGGGATTCTACGGCACCTCTTCCAACTTAGTCAGACCAAGGAGAAGGTTCTAGTGTTGTGGTAGACATCCTGCCAGGCTCCAGTATCAAAGAAAACTCAGCCCCACATCATGAACGTCCTAGAGACTAATGTTGGCCCACCTGAGTAAGCAAACCAACAGCTATCAGGACCCCCTGCAGTTTGCTTTTTGCTGTGGAGTCGGAGTAGAAAATGCCATCATACACCTGCTTCAACAAACCCATAGTCATTTAGACAAGGCAAACGGCACTCTGAGGATCATGTTCTTTGATTTCTCCAGTCCCTTTAACACAATTCAGCCTGTTTTGGTGCGTCAGAAACTCCAGAGCTCAGGTGGAGGCTGCAACAACTGCATGGATCAGAGACTACCTGACAAACAGACCAGTTTGTGAGAATGATTGTGCGTCTAACCAGATAGCAGCAGGAGCACCACAGGGGACTGTACTCTCACTTTTCCTTTTCACTCTTCACGTCTCAGAATTTCCATACAAGACAGACTCCTGTCATGTGGAGAAACACTCAGACGACTCTACAGCCTTTGGGTGCATCAGAGATGAAGCTGAGTACTGGGAGCTGGTGGAAGACGTTGTGGCATGGTGTGGAAACAATCATCTCATTCTGAATGCGCATAACCCAAAGGAGATGATTGGAGATTGCAAGAGAAACCGGGGTAGGCTCAACACTGTTACCATCCTGGGCGGAGAAGAAGAGGAGGAGGTGGTGGAGTAGAAATAGACTGGACTGGAAACGCTAATGTGAAGCGGTCTATAAGAAGGGACAGAGCAGACTGTGCTTCCTGAGGAAGCTTAGGTCATTCAGGGTTTGCAGAAAAATGCTGCAAACCCTGAAGGATCAAGTTTGTTTGTAGTGTGGCAAAAATGTGAAAAGGTTCAAGTGGTACTCATAGCTTGCATGGTTTTTGTTACTTTGTGCATTCGCCGTCCCTCTGCTTCCAAACGTGGGACTAGGACTGAGGGGCACCTTACTTCCAAACCAAAGCTGGGCCAATGTGAGCGCGCATGCACACGCACAGTTTAGTCAAACCAACAATAAAAGGCAAACTGCTTCCTCTTTAAAACATCTTCCTGCCGTGCTGCCTTTGTTTGTCTCACAAAAGCCTGAAATGTCATCATTTTAATGGTGTAAAAAGGGGGCTCTTATTTCCCATTATAGCCTCAGACTATACACCTGAGAGAGCTGTGGCTGACTCAGAGGTATAATAACATAATCATTGCAAATATTTCCTCATTTACTTCTTTTCTAAAGCAGGACTCCAGAGGTCTAAGCAACCTTTGTCAGTGGCTTCATTTGCTGTGCCACTGGTCCCCATGTTCATCATTAATCTGCAACATTTAAAGAGTTTTCTACATGCGACCTCCTGTGCCTCCTTAGCACCACAGTATGACTATCTGATCTCACCCAAAAAAAGTTGCCGCGGGGACGTTCGACAAGCCTGCAAAAGAGCGCACAATGTGTGTATTAGTATGCAAGTCACAGCAAAGAACTCCTCACATAACCGCAATTATGAAAACCAAGAAGACTTTGGTCTTCTTAGACCAAAGCTGCATTAAGTCATTTCAGTTCAGATCAAATTAAATTAGACACTAATTTTTGAATACCATTTCTTTGAATATTATTTTCTTCTTGAGTGGCAACTGCATCATGGATTGAGGGCTTAGTTCCACATTCAGTAAACAATATCACATCACAGTTTATTTCAACTTGATTAAATCCAACTACAATTACAAATTACAACAGACGTCATCTCAAGGCACTGTTTCCGATTCAGAAACAGTTTCATAGAATCCAGATTGAAATCTATCAATTAACTACAATCGTGCCGATCCAAATTACGGCCATCCATCCATCCATCATCCATACCTGCTTGTCTTTGCAGGGTCCTGGTGTGTATGTGTTCTTGTACTTGCAGATGAGCGAGAATGTTTTTGCTCATTTCACTAGTAAAGTGAGGACCTTTTTTTGATCCACACTTTTTTTTCCTCTGCGCTAAGGGTTAGGTATAGGACTAAGGTGTCAACTCAGTTTAGGTTAGGGTAAAGGATAGGTTTATGGTCAAGGTTAGACCATAGAAAGGGTTGAAAATGGTTGGAAGTCAAGGCATGGTCCTAACTTTGTAGTTTAAACAAGAGTGTGTGTGTGTGTGTGTGTGTGTGTGTAGGGGGGGGACTGGTACCTTACCCAGCAGTCATTGGCGGGGAAGTGCTGTATTCCCTGGAGTGCATTACAGGTTTGAAGCAAACCCAATTGAAATTGATCCTACTTATTGCTCAGTACAATTGAAATCACCTAATTCAAATAGCCAATTAGTAAAGTTGTCCAGAGTAGCCCAGGAGATTCCATAGAGGCACTGACTTTGTAGAGATCTCCCCTCCTAAACAAGAACAACCCCTGCAACCTTTGGCCATTTGCTCGCCTGTCTCGTGTTTCCTTTTTTTTTTTTTTTTTTTACAAACTTCCTGACTTCAGACGTGGAAATGATGCAACAACGGTGAGCACCAAGTCTGAACCCAATCGAAGACGTATAAAAATCCCAATCTGTGCCCTTTAAGCCATCTTTTATTTCTATTCACTTAATTTCAATTAAAGAGCAAACCAATTATGACAGTACAAAACATTTTTTTTCCACAAGCAACATAAAAACCCCGCTGTTTAATGGTGAAGCTGACTTCTTCAGGAATTCAGTCCAATACATGTTTCCGTAGGCGACTGTTAGTCTATAGATATCCAGCATAGGTTCCTTCTCTGAATCTGAGCCACTCTGAAGTATCCAAACCAAATGCCAGCCTGCGGTCATGGTGTTTTAACTGTCCTGCTTCCTCCCGTCAAACCCGTTTGGCTCTGTGCAGACAGACTTCGGGGCTTTTTGTTGCAGCAGGTTCTGTCCTTTGACTGACCCGTGGCCTAACTTGCTGTCACAGGGACTGAATGGTTTGTGATAGAGCAGCTGTGGCCTCTGTGCCCCACACTGGCCCGTGGCCCTCAGTCCAAGCGTCTCTCTCTACTTGCAACAGACATAATAGTGTCAGTGGTGGCGGTGGTAAAGAGCCCATTTGTTGATGTTGAAGATTTTGACAGAGTGGTCTGCGCTGGCGCTGGCAAGCTGAACCCAGGAGCTCTTCTCCTCGAGTTTTCTCTCCGTGTCACTCGGTCCATCCATCTCGCTGTTCTCTAGACCTGCCCGACCGGCCCGGGGCCTCCAGCGGAGCCGCTTCACTGCCAGAGTGTGGCTTTGTCTTTGAAAGGACGTTTGATGAAAGGAAACAACAGACAAAATGTAGACAAATATCCAGCACGCATCCTTTACGAAAACGCTCCCATCTGTCATCGTCGGTGTGTGTGTGTGTGTGTGGGGGGGGGGGAAAAAAAAAAATAACATAAAAGCTCGCCTTGAATGTTTCATCTGGGAGGTAAAAACCCTTGGGATCATTTACTTCGGAAAATTGTCAAACTGAGAAAAATACAGGGTGTTTGCAAACAGCAGGGCAGGTTACCTGAGGAGAAGAGGTCTTCAAATACAACGTCGCAAGAAAAATACTCATATGTAGTTTATTTCAGCGCTCTTAAGATAATAACCTAAAGAGCAACTGGGAGACAACGCACACACAAACACACTACAATAATGTTTCTACCTGCAGCCCTATCTGCTGACCTGTTTATTCCCCCCCTCCCCAACCCAAGCCAAACACCAGCACAAGACTTCCTTACTCAGCACACACCAAACAGGAGCTGACTACTCTAATGGAGCCAGAGAAGCTCAAGTCTATTTTTTCCCAAGTCCATCTCGAGTCACTAATGAAATCAGAATCTCTCTGGATGCAGGACATTTAGTCAGATTATAACACGCGACCACTGTAGTTTAGGAATCAAAATCACGTGCTTGTTTTTCTTTATGCATATTTAACAATTTGCTCTTTGTAAAAATCTAATTAAATAGCCCAAAAAAACTGCTGTAAAATGCAGTAATCTATTTAGAAAATTAATAAAGCACCAACATTGACACCCTTACCAATCTAAATATGCATTCTACTGTTGATGTTTTTATTTTGAAGAAATTAAACAGGAAGAGCTTTATTTTGAAGAACTAATTGACTTTGACATGATTAACAGCAATTAATTTAAAATTTCCTAGCCATTCACTACAGTGTGGGGCTTGGAGGCCTTTCTTCTTCTCACTCTTGAGGCTGAGGATTTGCCAGATTATTGGTAAATCATGTTTGAAATATGACATAAGTCTCAACATTAAACATATTCCAAAAATTGCAAAATATAGAAGGCCGAACAGCAATGTAGCGAGTGAATGAGAGAGAAAGTTGAATTTCTGAATGAACAGAACATGGATTACTTTTATTTTGAAAAACCGGAAGCATCTACGTGTGCAACGCCATGAGATTACCAGCATAAAATAAGATGTCCGTGGCAAATTTATTTTGTTTGGAAACAACCTGAAGGGATTTAATAGAGAGTTCAGTTTGAGACAGATCTGTATGATTATTATTATGAAGCTACAGCCAACATCAACAGATTATTATGAGCAATTATTAGAGGATCGAGCTCTGTACATGTTCAGAGTCAGATCGCTGCTTCCCCATGTTATACCTGTATGTATACCATTTAGTCCCTTCCTACTTCCAATTCGGACCTGTAAACCAACCATTTGTACTTAACCCACTGCTTATCAGTTTATTTATCTTTGTACTTAGGTATTTTGATGAATAAAGAAGATAAATAGTCCTGAAAATGTCCAAATGCAATGTATGATTTAGCTTGATTGTGCACCACTTTCTAAAAAACTTTACTTTATTTCATACCCTATATACATTTATTTTGGGGTTTGATCCCTGTCTAAGGCAGATGACCCATATAAAAAAAAATGAAACATTATGACTCCTGATCAAACTAGACAATTGTAAATGTTCTGCTGGTGGATAATATTCAATGGAGTCATAAAGCCACATTTTACTAAAACAGACCACGAGTAGAATATAAAAAAATCACTTAAATGGTTAGCTGTCAAAGCTGGTGCGACATCCCATGAACTGATGCTGCAGAGGTCTCTGCTTGGGTCAAGGCTACGGGTAAACAAAACAAAATGGTAAATTGACCTACGCCCATCTAAATCAGGTCTGTAGTGTTCTTTTTTTTATTTTTGTTTTCAGTCCAAATCTGAGGCTCGAGTCCCCATCTCTGACTGGAGGCCTTGTCAGAGCTCTAGCTGATAAACTTCAGACGATGTGTTGAAAGGATACACGGTGTCTGTTCCACCGCAGCTAATCCAGTCACTTCCTGCAGCCCCCTCCTGACCTGGTCTCCACCTGTAGAGCAGGATTCGTCCACACTCCAGACCAACTGCGAGCAGGTAGCTGGAAATGCGGCAGAGAGCAAATACAAGTTTAATACTTCCATCAGATTCCATAGCTATAAGGCTTTTTAAAAGAAAAATTCTCCTTGAAAACAAATTAGATTTCACAGGAAATACGAAAACAGCTGATGGATTGAATGTAGAAAACCACGGGAGATGAAGCAGGCTGTCAATAAATTCTTAGTCAATCTAAATGTCCAGATTGTGCTAAAATACAGACCCTCACAAGCCCTGACGTTTTCCACATTTGTCTTGTTACAACCACATGTTTTATTGGGACTTAATGTGACACAGCAACACAAAGTTGTGCATCCATGTAAAAGTGATGCAAAGTGATACCATTTGGCAATTTATTTAAAAAAAAAAAAATCTAAAAAGTGTGGCTGGTCATTTGCACCACTTTTTGATTCATTTGCAGCTAAAAGTGTTTTGTCTCTATCAGCTGTGCACATCTAGAGACTAATATTTAAACTGTTTTAAATTGATACGACTAAATTATAATTACGGTTGGGCTATGTGGCTTAAAAATAAAATCTAAATTTTTTTTGGGTTTGCTTAGATATTAAACTTTTTGACCAATCTTTCTGATTTGATTGAATTTGACTTTGTAAAGTGCCTTGAGATGGCATGTGTTGTCAAATGGCACTATATAAATAAAATTTCATTGAACTGAATTAAGGTGCATTTCAAGTAAATATGCATCTTTTATATAAAACAAAATATTGCTAATTTTTTGTCAGGTAAACATATTTTAAACATACATTCATTGCATGGTCGGCAAAATCATTAACACATTCTTGCTGTCTTTTTCTTACACATTTTTAGCAAGGAAGACCAGCCTGCCTGCTGCATCTGGCTTCAGGCATGCCCTGTGGCGTGTAACACTATACCGCACTATAAACCATCTCTGATGGGGCACTTGCAGCAGAGAAAGAGAGACATTTTTTGGCCAGTTTACTGAGCCTTGGAAAGTTTGGATCGAGGCGCTGCCACCGCTGAAGGGGATCGGTGTCAGGGTCTGCCTCAGGGGTCGACAGGTAGGTTGGTAGCTCAGTTTCTATTTTCACAGCCTCTGATTCATGCAGAGGCCTCACTGGCACATTTTTAAAAAAAATTAAAAGTAATCGTCTCATTGGGTGGAGCCTGTTCTTCTCTGCACATATGCAGAACTGAACCAGGAAGTTGTGGTGATCTCGTTTCAGCAGGCAGAGGCATCGGTTCTGTGGAAGCTCTATTTATTTGTGTCTAGAACAAAGTAGGTAGTGCAGAACCTGGGATCCAACAGTGAGGCAATTTCTAAGAGTTTGTCACTTACATGATTGCTCTATTTATTTTTGTTTTGTTTTGTTTTATTGTTCTAGTGAGCTCAGAGTCTTTCTCTGCTGGCTGTAGGACTGGTTTTGATCAACTCTAGCACCAGTTTAATGTAGGAAACGCTGACACTAGCCTCACCAAAAGGGCATCACTCTGGTCTTTTAGAGCAGTCTAACACTCTTAGTTACAGAATCCAAAACATCAATGTCTTGCCAAGAAGGCGCAAGATGTGGGGTTTTCTTGTCTGAATTCAGGATATCAGCTTTCGTCTTTTCCTGCTCCAGAAACGTCTGTTTATCGTTTTTTGTGTGAACCCCATCTAGTCAGGGACTCTGTTATTAGCTGGTGAGGGTATAGACCAAGCTCCGCCCATAGTTCACTCATTTCTCCTGTTTTTTCTAAATATTCCCGGCTAGGTAGCAGATACCTTGCTTCTAAAGTTTTCAGCAGGTGAATAAATCCGGGCTTTCACACTGTATAAATAGGCAATATTTACAGTAGCCATACTTTTGCAGTTATATTGCCAATATGTGACAGAACACCGTTTGAGATCACTTTTCTGTTATTGTAGGGGACATGGTGTGAAAAAGATTTCCCTGAGGTGGGTTGTCTTTTGGCAGTGTTTTGTGGGCTGCTGCTGTTTTGAGCAGCATTTCTCCCACTTGCAGAAGTGCCGCTATTTCAGGTGTTGGACTAAATTCGTAGAGCTCCCACCTTTGGTAGCAACAGCCTTTCAACAGGCTTTTGCAATATGACATCTAATGCTCTATGTCTGTGGTTGCAAAACCGAGGCAGCTCCATGTAAATGATGAAATGATGCCTTTTTTGGGGCGAACAAGCTTTTCTTTGCTAGCTGCAATTTTATGCGTTTCTTTGGGAGACGGGCGGGCGGACCTCATTCTGAACTACGGAAGCCCAAGGAGTGCATCGGTGAAGAAAAAAATCCTGGTTTTCCAAACATTAAATCCTAAACAGCAAATTCAAATGAATCAACAAAATCGATTTACTGCCCAGCCCTAATTATAATGTTGAACAAAGGCAACCAATTCAAAATGCCTAGCACTCTCCCTCCAATGTACTCTGTCCAAATGTTCCTAATAAATGGAAGAAGTAATACCTGGGCATGTTCCTTGGGTGAATTTCTATTTCAGGCTCTAACAGGTTTCCTTACAGCATTGCCCTATGTTTAGCTCCACCCATCTTCCCATCAACTCTGACTAGGTTCTCTGGTCTTGCTAAAGTAAAGCATTCCCACAGCATGATGCTGCCACCATCAGTGAGGAGGGTCTGGGGGTAATTTTCACTATTTTCATTATTTCGCTCCACTACACCAGAACGTACAATTTTTGTCTAATATGACAAGAGCACCTTCTTCCAATGACCCTACTGGGCATTATGGAAAAGTGCAAACAGGACTTCTTAAGGCTCTTCTCTCAGCAAAGGCTTTCTTCTCGCTATCCTTCCTCAAAAGGCCATATTTGTTATAATTTTCGATAAAGTGCATGGATTTTATTTAGGGGTATCAGGGAAAAGCAACTTGAATAAAAAAGTGCACTCTTTAGGATTTTTATTTGGAAAAATATCTAAAAAAATTCTGTATAATTTTCCTTCCACTTTCCAGAATTTCACAACTTTGTGTCCCTCTTGTCTAATAAAACTACAATAAAATACACTCAGTTTTGCAGTTTTAATGGGACAAAATGTTAAAAAGGTTTGTGGGGTGTGAAAACATTTGCAGGAGACACTATAAATAAGACCGATTCAGCATGTACCTGCTATCAGGACAGACAGACGGACAGAACGCTACAGCCGTAGCAGAATCCCCAACATCCAAGACGGAGGAACGGGGTGTGACCTCCAGAGGAATCGCTGGCTCTTCAGAGCTCTCCGGCATGCACAGCCCCCACACTATTACCTGAACACACATTAAAACAAAGAAACCCTGTCTGAGCATTGTGAAATAATTCCCACCCAGACGGCAGCCAGCTGGTTTCCTTACTTCATTACCTTCAAAGCAAATTATATCCCGAAGTTTTGGAACGGGATCAAGATTTGATGTTTACCTTCTTGTCCCGACTGGATGTCACAAAGTATTTGCTGTCGGGGCTCCAGTCACATGACCAGATGATTCGGCTGTGCATGGCTGTGTCCTTGTCTGTGTGCGCGCACAGTGCGAACAGGGGCTCTGCGGGGGGAAGCAAAATGGGAACACGGATGACGGGGAAAATTGAATTGAGGAACAATACAGAGGTGCTATAAGCCAAACAACAAGTTTCATTTATCTCCCTTTCAGCGGAGAGGATGAGCTGATGGCGAAACTCTGTTATGATTATTACCGCATCACATCAGCATGTCTGGATCCCCGCTTGTCGGTCACAGAGCCTCTCCTGGGCGACAAATAAACAATCCAACAAGACAGAGGACCTCATTCCAGACCCTCCGTTTCAGTCCGGGTTTGGTTTATGACCCGCCGCTGTTTATTTCCTGGGCCTAAGTCATTTTAGAGCCTAGATTGGTTTCCCCCAGAGAGCTTGTTTGTATGCTGCTGGCAGCTGCCGGTCTGTCTGGGAGTCTGCAGCCGTCACGCTCCGCGCCGACAGCCGTACGCGCACACAAAACGAGTCTGGCAGGTATGTACGGCAGTAAAATCTCAGAGTCAACACAAAAGACTGCGGCGAGCATTTTGTTGGGCTTTTAAAACACTCTCCGCCAACAGAACAAGCACACGTCCACAGGTCTGCTGTTAGAGGGCAAATATGTGCTGCAGCTTCATCCATTAGCAGGGCTCTGAAGGACAGGACGGCTGTTTATTCTGATAACAACAACAACAAAAAAAAAGGACGAGGAGCAGAGAGAATCGGCTGTAAAACAACACAGAGCAGAACATATTTACACAAAAAGATGGAAGCACGCACAAAAAGGGTGAGAGATATGATACCGGGGTTCTCAATCCACTTGGGAAAGAAAAGCGCCAGACGTTTCTGAGACGAAACACGTAGACAAGAGGTGTGCGGATAGAAGGAAGTCAGTTTGTTTGATGTGCGCTGACGTTTAACTTTCTCCCCTCCGTCTGGCCACTGAGGCTATGTTTGCATTCCCCACAATCACCTTGAGTGATTCAGCAGTCAAGCAGAGCAGACGGGAGTCCCGACTTTCCCCTCGCTCCCCCTCCTTGGTTTAAACTGCACGCCGCTGCGCCTCCGTGCAGCCCTGCTATACAGGCAAAACGGGAAAACGCGGGCCTGGTTATCCTCTGTCAATGCGCATTAGGGCCAATCCAGAGCAGCCAGCAGAAACGCTGAGACCCAGAAAAGGTGGGAGGTAATCCTTTGGGCTTAAATGTCCTGCTCCGCTCACCGTGAATGCAGGATTGATTTATTTGTCTGAATTAGGGAGAAGAGATTTTCCTCATACAAGTAAACCCACCGATGACGCACTTCTGTTTACAACTGGGATGCTAAAACGCGGAAAAAGGCCAATAGAAATCCAGGTTCAGTGGAGCTTGTTTTTCACTATATTTCAGAATGTTACCATATTGTTACAGAACATTGTTATGTTAGACAATAAGAGACTATGCCTGTCATATCTGTAGATGGCCAACTTGCATTTCTATAAAAGAAATTGCAGCTGGTTGACTGGCAGGAAACTTAACAACGCTTTCAGTCTAAACAATTAAAGGATAATGAAACTCCTTCAAAAGAGGTAATTGTCCCGCTTAGCTTTGTATAAAATCTGAAGTATAAGCAAAATAGGAAGGCTGGAAATGTTCCTAAAACTTTTTCACAGCCAAATCTTTCTTGAAATTAGCGAGATTCTCAGTCAAGTCCACTAAAATGGAAACTCACCTTAAATCAGCACATCACAGACAAAAATACAGAGTTATCAGAGACTATCAGTCTAAACTTGGAGGACTCTGTGTTGCTCCACGTCTCCTTCGGTCACTGTACCAAAGCATCATCCAATCCATCCTACTGTACTTCTCCACCTGTTTTTATAACATGCTTACTGTAAAGAACAGGACTAAACTCACACGAATAACCACAACTGCTGGAAAAATCTCTGGTCTACCTACACCCAACCTTTCTAAACTCAGTAATGAGGCCATGACACGCATTGCAATCTCAATAACACAGGACTCTACTCATCCACTACAGAAATGCATCATCCCATTGCCCTCAGGACACAGATATTGCACATTAAGGAGCAGGAGGGCTGGTTTCAGGAAAAGCCTGATGCCCGAGGTTATTGCTGTCCTAAACAACATGTCCCACTGTGGATGTATTGACACTGTGTCCTGTGCAGTACTTTTATGATGGATTATGTGTGGTGGTGTTATGTTGTGTCCTGCGCTGTTTTGTTTCTGCCTTGTGGCGATGGGAGTCCAGGGGCTGGTCTGCGGAAAAGAATTTCTCATTGGACCAATAAAGTCTAAAGTCCAAAACATGAGCGATTCAGCACTTTGAATCATCTTGTTACTGAAAAGTGCTTTATAAATAAACTTGCCTTGCCTTGAGTCCATGTTTTGTGATGAAACTAAGAAACTGACTCAAAGAAATTGGAAATATATATAGAGAAAAGCCATCGAGACCAAACTAAACCATCACTAGCGCCTCCATATAAAATGGCTGCAAGACGAAAACTGCAGAGTCAGATAGCTGTCAAAAGCATGAGCATGATTCTAACTATTCGTATTTGTACGTCAACAGAAAAATCCAGGACAGTTGGCTTGCAGCACGAGGGTTCAGCCTGGGGTCTTTCTGCATAGAGTCTGTATGTTGTGCATGTGTGGGTTCTCTACGGTACTCTGGCTTCCTCCCACAGTCCATAAAAGTGGCTTTTAGGTTAACTGGTTACTGTAATTTGTCCTGTGAGTGTGTGTGTGCAAATGACTGTCTGTCCTGTGTGTCTCTGTGTTGACCTGTGATAGACCGCCGCCCTGTCCAGGGTGCACCCCGGCCATTAACCAGTAGAGATAGGCACCAGCACCCCGGGACCCTGCACGGATAAGCGGGTTTTGAAAATGGATGGATAAATAAAAAAACACTGTGACCAAAACAAAGCAATGTCCGCAACCACTGACAGCACAAGGTTAAATTGTAAGCTAAAGCCGCAGCAGGGTCGGTGGGAATCATTACATCCACAGGAAAAACACACAGGTGGAGATTTAAAGTTCAGGTGCTTTTCTCACTTCATCTATCCAACTGAGCATCGCCGTTTTCCAGGCTGACATTGCATCTTATCACCCAGCAACGATTAGTTAGTAGTTCTCTTCAGGAAAGGACATAAATTCAATGACAAGCTAACACCCTGGATCCCAATGGATGTGAACGGCTGAGGTAAACAGGGACCAAGAGAAAGGATGACAAGGTTTGTGTATACCTGATCTGTCAACAATATTACAACAACATTGGAACGTAACTGATGAAGAATACTTCACAAAGGAAAAACAATAAACGTCACAAATAATTCAGGCTGTTAGAAATGAGGGCCAATAAACTACTAAATGTAAATTATTTTGGATTCATGATTTATACTTTTTCCCCTCTATTTGACATGAAAAAACAGCTGTGCCAGTGATTATGCCATCATTTCATTTTATTAAGGCATTTTTTATAAAGCAAGAGCATTCAGCTGTAATTAAACACACTTCTAAGCTGTATCTTGGACCTTTTGTTTGAACTAAATCAAACAAATGACCAAACGCCCTCACAGAGTAATTATTCTATCCTTTCTGCTAGTGATTTATTAAGAATCATTCTTCAAAAAGCAAGGTACTTTTATTGAGTAAATACAAGGGAGGACTAATTTTTCAAAACCAAAATGAAAACAAACAACAACAAAAAAACAATATATTTTGATTGCAATTAGCAAACTAAACAGATAATTGTACACAGATTACTTTCCCTTTAAAACATTATAGGTGGCCTAGATCAGGGCTTACCAAACTTATCAGCCTGTGACCCACAAAATAATAGCGCCAGAGACCGGCTTCCACCTTTTGGCAAGAAGGTTGTTGTTTTTTTTTGTTTTGTTTTTTATGAGAATAAAGCCATAAAAATGCGGGAGTAAAGTTGAACCCTTACCAAAAAACGCTGTATTGTTAAAATTAGGAACGTTGAGCATCTTGTAAAGTTATACTTTGGTATGGCTTTCACAAACAAGGAAATACTAAAACTTTTTACCAAATCAGCATCAAATTATTCTCAGTAGTGTCAGGTCTTTGAAATGATTGTGAAAACACCTGTGTGACTTTATTCTTGTCATGTTCTTCATTCTTGTTCATGAAACTGTATTACGGCCATTGTTGATTAAAGAAAATAAATTACTGGCCACAGAGGAATATGTTTCCTGAAAAGAAATTAAAACATTTTAAGATCTAATTCACATATTTGTGGGAGGGAAAAAAAAGTTTTCTGATGTTGAATACTTGACAATTTTGGAGAGAAAAAACATTCCCATGGCTAAAGGCATACATTTGGTGTATTAAAATAAGCATATCTCTTACATTGTAAAATCAGGAATTTGGATCCTGTGTGGAGACACACTGCCTCATTTCTGGACATCATGGAAAAATCTAAAGAGCAGTCTGCATTTCAAGAAGTCAGTTTTATTCTTGGCTACAATTTCTAGATGCCAGAAGGTGCCTCATTCATCTGCTTAAACAATTATACACTATTGTAATAGTATGAGAATGTCCAGTTATCAAATGTTCAGAAATAAAAGATGTGTTCTGTTTCCCAGAGATGAACATGGCTTGGTGTGAAATATGCATATTAACTCCAGAAAAACAGCAAAAGACCCTGTGAAGATCCCGGTACGAAAGCGTTGTTATCCCTAGTAAAACGAGTTGTGCTGCTGTGGTCTGTTGAAACTGAAATTGAGGCGTTTAGTAATTACGGCAATCTCACTTAAATTGGGAATAGGTGGGCAGTTTTAGAAGCAATAATATCAAATATTAAAGAACTAGATATAAATTGAGGAGAGCACACTAAAAGTAAGCTCTTCCTCTCATTCTGGTATTTAACACATAGAAATAACTTTGGAAAAGCCCTGTTTCAACTGCATGTAAAATTTCTAAAATAATACCAACTTTAGAGGGCACAGACCAAATAATAATCACTATTCTGGAGACTGCCAGAAAAACAGGCCGTCAAAATACAAAAACATACCAATAAAAAGCATCGCAGTTGAAGAACATCATCAATTTAAAGAAGAGGTAAATGTTACCTTCAAAACAGTATTTACAGCAGCGCCGTCTCCAATTAGCAATAAATTTGCGGTTAAATAAATCAATATCAGCTTTTTTCTTGAGAATAATTAAATCAGAAGAAAAAACAGTTTTCCCAATTTAACTGAACTTCCTGTTCACCTATGAACAGCAACAGATAAACAGATGATTTTATGAAATATGTTCAGAAAGATAACAGATATTACAGTAAATTCCTCCTAACATGAGTTAGCGCCTCCACAGTAACTATGGTCCTCTTAAGATGTTGTTTAAAAATGTAATTTTACCTTAAAGTTCACAGCTTTATCTCCTACCTACCTGCAGCGTCCCCAGGTCTTCATGGTGCTGTTTGTGCGTTAATGTTCAGAAAAACTTCTGGGAATAAATTACATGCAGGTGGACTCTTAATAAATAGGTGACTTCTTAAGGCAAAACTGATGGTAAGGAATTTAATGATCGGTTTAGGTTTGTGGTTGTAATGGCACAAAAAATTTGTATATTCCTAAATGTATAGATCATTTTGCAAGCACCTGTAACTATATGTAGTATGGGAATAGCTGGAGTATGTGTGTTTAATCATAAAAATTACCTTTAATAATAGTAATTGCTGCCTTAGCTGCTTTTTGGCCAAGGTTCAATCAACAAATCATTTGCTTGGCTCTTCACAGTATTAATCAGTGGAGTCCTTCCAAAAAAGTCAGCTTGACTTTAGAATTTAATTTGGCACAAAAGTGTTCATTGGGTTTACCTTTTTTTAATTAATTTGATTTGAAATGGCTTGTGTCTGCCAAAAGGGCTCCAGTGTTGTCTTTTTATGTTAAATCTTTGTCAAACAGATTTCTAATTAATTTTAATGTATTTACATAGCGCCACAAGCAACTATGATCTCATCCGGAGTTGCACTGCATTTAATAACTACAATTATCACCTTGTGGCAAATGTCTAACAGTTTAACTCCACATGTGTCCAGACTCATAAAAAGAAAAGGGAAAACCTCAGTGGATTTTTTTTTAGGTTTCTTAAAAACTTTGAGAGTGTTGTGAAAAGCATTTGGTTTTTTTTTGGCAACCTAAAATGATTCACATCCTTACATAAATCTTATTACCAGACAACGATAACCTCAGTAAATTTGCCAAAACAACTTAATGAACCCCAGAATTCTGTGGACTGATGAGATAAAAAATTCTACATTTTGAAAGGTGTGCATCTGTTTACATCTGCAGTAAAGCTAATAGAGCATATTTGAAAAAGAACATTACGGCAACAGTTAAACATCAGGGTTTTCACTACATGTAATTGATCGTGCCACACCGCTATACCAACATAAAAGCCACCACACCATCAGAATGAATAAAAAATATATATATGTTAAAACAATATAAAGTATATAGCATACTGTACATTTGCACACTTATTCTAATCATAATCAGAGCTTAAAATGAATTTATATATCATGAAAAGTAAAAATGTACTTTCATTGGAAAAACCAACACCGCCTGCTCCTGTGTCTGAAGCTACTGGTGGCTACTGTGCTGCTCTCAGCAGTGAAGGAGAAGATGACAGTCTAATGTTGACAACTTGGCAAATCTGTTGCTATATTTGGGGACTTTTCAGACTTCTTTAGCAACTTTTTTTCAAAAAAGCAACTAGAGACTAATTTGGTGACTTTCCTCTGTGTTTTTGTCGATTTAGGAACTTCATGTACAAGCAGCAACCTAACCCACGACAGCTGCTGAAGCGGCGTGAGTCTCTCCCTACTTCACTCAACGCTGTGTCACAGCTGTGTCGTCGCCTCTTCTGAAAGCCCTTCATGCAGTCAGAGCAAACAGAGCAGAGAGGAGACCTGCTCCGTTTTCACATTGCAAATGTATAACAAATGCATAAAGCTGCAGCTGATTCTGTCCTGGATTACAAAGCATGATATAGATATTTTTAATCTAGTCTCTTTTTTTCTTTGAAACTGTTGCATTAAAATAATTACCTGATTACTACATACCTTGAATCAATGATTCACTTCATTCAATGTCTGTGCCTATGATTAATGTCTTTTTGGTAAAATTAGATGTATGCAGTGTGGATTCAGGCAATATTCATACATTCATACAGTACTTCACAAAATAATCTTAATGCATGTTGCATTTCAATTACATTTTAACAACAACATAGTTAACTAGAAACGTTCAATTTCTGAAGAAATTGAAGAAGGCGCCCGCCTGGTGGTGCGCGTAACCGTCAAAGGCAAAGCTTCTGAGTTCCTTGGTTGTAGGCTTTTATCGCTTGGGGGATTTTAAATCAAATCTTCTGAGTGAAAAGGATTTGTCTTCCTCAAAACCAGTGTAGAGGGCAGTTACTTTTTTCTAATAGGACTAGTTTAGTTTTGATTGCTTTTTTAACTTAAATAATAAAGTCATCATTTGAAAATGGGTTATTGTTTTCAGATACTTGAATTTGTAGGCTGATCTGAAACATTTATGTTTGACAAAAACATTTGTAACAAAATAATTATTTGAGGGGCAAAAATACCCCCATTTCAATCGAAAATGAGGAAGACAAAGAATGCTTTGGTCTACGATGCATTTATGCACTTAGGACACAGTCTTGAAGCGCAAACCTTCTCCTGAGTATGGATGGATTATTTAGCCGCAGAAAAAGAGCAGCAGAACATGGGACTCATTGGACATGGGGTGAGTTTGAAACGTTTAAAAAAAACTATTATGGTGGATCATATTTCAATTAAAGCCGTGTATCATTCAACGTTCCATTTTTAATATCCAAACAGGATTTAAGTGGCATATTATAAGTGTTTTTAATTTAACAAAAGACTTTAAAATACATATATTTATCCTGTTTGAACCGTAGGCTGAGCTAGAAATGCACAAATTTTTCTTTAGTATGATTGAACGCTGCAAAACCTGGAATTGCTCCATGAGATTCTTTTTTTATAGCAAGGGAAAGAGAAATGCTATCTTAACAAGTGCCCATAAAACGCTTGAAAAGCTCCTTTAAAAAAAAAAAAAAACAGAACGAGCAATTAAAAAGCAACAATATCATTGTGCATGATGCAACTTGCAGACACAAAAACATGCAGAGAACTGTTTGACATTCACCAATTTTGTTAAAAAAAAGGTTTTACTTAGTTTTTTGTTTGTTTGAGTGTGTGTCTTTGTGTTACCATTAAATTTGGTGTTGTAATTTTTTGGACAGTTGAAGATGTTTGTTCAATGCTGAGGTCTAACACATATTTTAATGCAGAGCTGTAAATTATCTTTATATGAACTTTAGATGAAGTGCTGTGATTTGAACCTTCTATTGACAGGCATTGAAGGGGTGGGAGGTGTTGCTGCAAGGTATGTAAAGAAATTCAAATCAACAGCTTTTGTTAACACCCTCCTGCTTGGGGTGATTCTAAAGGAACTTTGAGGCTTGTTTTCTCCCTAATCTTCTTTGCAGAGAGCCAACATTCAAAAGGTCATAAATTTTTCAAATTGTATTTGCTTTCCGCAAGTATGACTTCGTTAGAAAGCTTTGAGCCCATTTTTTCTGAATCTGTAAATAACTCAAAACGACCCCGGGGAGACTTGTTCCTAGTTTTGCTGTGGCCGGTCACATAAATGTAATTGGCAGGAAACTTGTGGAGCTGTTGGGTTTTTGTCACCCTTAAGGTAGATTGTCCTTTAACCCAAAAAAAAAAAATAATCAACACCTTATCTAGACTGGTATCTGACCTGGTGATGCTAAATTTAGCCAATATGTTGTTTTTTTACCTGGCTCTTCTGGTGTTGGCAGCTTCCGTCTCCATAACGACCAGGTGCGATCTCGGGAAACAGCCAACAGGAACTTTGCGTCAGGTGAAAAGGCCATCTGGGTGACGGTAAGGGTGTGATATGGCAAGGCCTGCAGCTGGCGCCACGTGGCTGTACTCCACAGCAGCACGGCTGCATGCTCCGCTTTAGATGCCTAAGTAAGAACAGAGGACGTTATTTTATACTCAGCACATCATTGCACACACTTAATGTCAGATATAGTGATGTCTTTTTTTAAAGAAATATAAATTACTCTCACAACAAGCTGAGTTATACAGTAGAAAAGACTGTTGGAGCTTACTGTAAAGGGTAGAATAGGCAACAGAATATATATTTCTTTATATAAAGCTTCAGATTAAATTGCATGATTTATTTTAGTGTGATATTGGTTCATGCATTCTATATGCATATATGCAAATTAAATATGAAGATTTGGCCTAATGTTTGGAGCTAGACCAGTGACAAGTGAACATGGGGGGGTGATGGCCTAGTGTTTACAGCAGGGCACAAAAATCCTGGGAGGGCTGTAAGTTCACTGGTCCGAATCCCACGGAGTGCCACTCTGGGTCCCTGAGCAAGACCCTTAGCTTAGCCACTGTGCGGCCCACTGCTCCCTAACGGATGGGTAAAATGCAGAGGACACATTTCAATGGAACGTACAAAAAGTTGCAATGACAGATATGGATGATTATTATTCTGCTGCAATATGCCTTTACTGTTTACTGATCTGAAAATCAATCAAATGTATATACAACCTTCAACACACTATTTAAAAACAACCCTTGACATTCACACTATTGACTAAATTTAAATTTTTATACCATGTATATGTTAGGCCTGTCGCATTGACAAATTTGCTGAACGATAAATATTTCTAAAAATTATCACAATAAACCATAATATTGCTGTTTGGTGAGCTTTTTCAACTAATATGATAATGGCATGATTGCACAAGTACATCCTCTTGACATACTGGCTCAGATAGAATAAGCGTCCGGTCGCCGTCATTTGCTTTAAATCCAAAACATGCCATTTTCTTTTCAAACTAGCGTTTCTCTGGCTCTCCGTCACGAGGCTCTCATGCTAAACTTTAAGCATGTGTCTACATGACAAAAGATTTAACTCTTCTTACACTGAGGAAACAAGAATGGAGAAGTGAGTAGACACCAATGAACTGTACTGAAATCTTTTGTTATCCAGTCTTATAGGAGAGGACAGGGAAACATGGGGGAAAAAAGCAAGCATGCATACAAAAATGATTGAGCTTATTTCAATTATTCATGTGATTAAAATGTATAATGCGATTCATTTCATTCATCTTTCTATATATACACCACTACTAAGGCTACTGGTACTCTCTAACAATGTTAATAATTGTATTTTGAAGTTTAGCAGCCACAAGAGTGAAGTTGTTTAGGTGAGCTGTGTAAAACCATCCAGAAATTGGGGAGAAAAAAAAGACTTTCTATCATTCCTTTCTATCAGTTTCTTTTGAGAGTTGTCAATTTATCTCTCCCCTTTTCTGTAAAAACTTTCTTTGCTGTTGTTTTTTTTATACCAAATCTGCCCTGTCCTTGACCTGCAAAGTAACTACGGATGTAAACTTACATTGAAATATTTTTAATTGGTAGTTGCGAGCTGAATTGTGTTGGATAAAAGCACAGCACACAGAGGAAGTTAAGACAAAGTAACATATGGAGGATGGAAATAGCTACAAGTTAAGGTCATTTCAGGTAAAAAATGACAAAGAAACAAAGGATATAAGGTGTACGAAAATGGTGTGGAACGTAAAATAAGGATTTATAACCGTGGAAGTCAGAAAACTTATTTCTGATGGTTACCACCTGTGTGGGCACACCTGCGTGTTTCTCCACAGAACCAAGGCAAGAACACACCATGTTCCACTGTTCTTGATAAGGGTCACGTCTGAAGCGACGCATGTGTACCGTAAAAGAATGATTCCTCTCTGATCTAATGCTGTGCTGCACAGGAGATCTGTGTAATCTAGACTGTTGAACCGGTCCGTTTCTGCATCACTGACCTTGCATGCTGATGCAACCAACGTCCTGGTGCTTTCAGAAGCGAGGCAGAACATCTCAAATCCGTGGCCATACCTGAAGATAGAGAAGAGGATTCATTCCCGGATTAAACTTTTACAGCGCTAAAAGAAACGGGAAGACAGGCAGATGACAAGCCAAAGGGTAAACAATACCATAAAAGTGATAAGCTCACTCGTTCTAAACTCCGGCTCCAAAACTTTCAAGCACCAACAGTTGAAAAGAGGTAAATAATTATGGTGCGAAATAAACAAGAGATGACCAGGCTTTTCTTCTGACTCATGACAAATGGAGCAGCCAGTCACTCAAAGCCTAATCGTTTTTAGCTCGCCATCACCCGGTCATTTCTAAATGTCAACAAACTAAAATCCCAGTCTGCAGCTCCGTATGGAGAAAAAAAAAAACATCTTTCTCCACCAGGAAGCTTTTAAACACGACAGTAATTTGGCCATGGTGGTGAGAGCATTATTTATGCAACAAAAATAATGTGGCCACTTACTCATTTTAATGTTTCTATTATGCACTAAATGATTCAAGAGGTTCAGCCAAATGGAGGCGGAAAAAAATGCTTTTCAACACAGACGATGTCCACACCTCGAATAAAAGGCTGCGCCATACGTCATGTTTATGGCAGATTGACTAGTAAATGGATTTAGCATTGGCAACAAATGGAGGCAATATATTTATCCTAGAGAGGAGGCTCGTGGGATGGCAGAAGGTAGGATTCCCATTGGCTGACAGAAAAGAGGGGGACAAGAATGAAGAGCTCGAAATCAATCATTTTAAGTAAGAACTAATGCTTTGGTTAAAACAAAGACAAAAGTCCCCCAGCTTGCTTAAGAGCCCCATTAGACTGCAGTGGGCTGCTATGTAGAACGGTGAGGAAGTTTTTTTCGATAACACTTGTTTCGGTTTATCACAATGCGTACATCCTCAGGTCTAAGAAATATCACAAATGGATTAAATCTCAAGGAACTGTGTTAAATGTTTTCGTATTTCCAAAACGAATTAGCCACGGGCTAATTCCACACTGATGATATACAAAACAGACGGTGAGTAAACATACTCCCAATACATAGGCAAGTAACGATACTGTATTGGTTCTGATTAATGGAGCACAATATATCGTAAATGTATCATTATTGCAATATCATGGATTGCAATATGCATATCGCAAAGAAACTCCTAGAATGCAATAAGTGTTAGCTTAATATTTAAGCACTCTGCGTTCAGGCTCTCAGTGCCCCTAATATGTTTGGTGACATTTGTTGTTTAACGCAGCATAAAAAGTTTACAAATTTAAAGGGAGGAAAAGTTGATAAGAAACTACAGCTAATTTGGTCAGAAACAACCTTTTCATTAAAACCTTGCATTTAAGATAGAAAAGATGCATGCTGTGATACTAAAACAGAAATAAACTAACACATTAGTTTTCTGTATTTATCACAAGCTATATCCTTAAAGCAACATTTAACAATATTATTGCAACTTTTCCTAATAACGTGCAGCCCTGCTTCTGATACACCATGATAAAAGTTTACCATACTAAGATTATAACAGTAAGTTTCAACTAAGAATGTTTCCAAACTGTAAAATCTGATCATATAGTTGGGATTTTTTTTTTTCATCAAATGTTTCATAATGACATAGAGAAATGCTGTGTGTATATTCCAAAATATGACTGCTTAGAATATTTGTTGACATTTTAGCCATACAGTTACACTACTGTGAGCAATAGCAGCACCAAAGTACTCTATCTGATAACAAGAGCTAGAAAACTAACTACTTAATGGCCGACCAGCTGCAAGAACAGACACAGATTTCCACAATGCCTAGATTGACTACAAGATGGACTATGACTCAATGCCACACACATGGATCCTGGGATGCTTAAAGATCTATATTATCAACAGGACACTTACATCCTTCAAAGAGAGCTCATAGTTCTTAAAAAGAACGAGACAGGCCCTAAGAAAGTAGCTGAACTGTAAAAAACAACATCCCAACTACCAATACATATTCTCTGCCTGTCTTAAGTTTAGTAAGCTTTAGAACCACCATCAAGGATGATGCAGCAAAGATCCTGGAATACACAATGGAGATGGTTCCCAATGAAGCAAATAAATGTTTCAGGCAGTAAGAAACCCAAAGTTCAAGAGAAGAACCAGGCGGAAATACCTGAAAAGTTCCTGCATGGTGCATACCACCAACAGATTGAAGGTGTGGCTAATAGAGAAGTCATGTCAGTGCTAGAGCAGGACAATACGGAGGCCCTGATCATGGCCACACAGGAACAGGCTCAACAGAAACAGGGTCTACCACACCTGACAAGACCCAAGAGACCGGCTATGCCAAGGTGGCTCTGAAACACTGCAGCACAAAGCAGCTGGGTGCAAGAGCCTGGCAGGTAAAGTATACATGGAATCCCATAAACAATTGGCTGGAATAGGGTATAGGATCACTTGTGCTGACAAGATGCGGGAAGTCCCACAGTCAAAGTGGGAAACACCACCGAGAACGATGGAGCTAAGATCCTTTTGGACTTCCAGATCCAGGGTGATAAACAGGTGAAAACTAGCTGACTGGATATCATGGTGATGGAGAAAGCAGTAAAGACCTTAGTAGGGCTAGATGTAACAATCCTGACAACAGCAAGATTAAGAAAGAACACGAGAAGCTCAGGAAATACTAAGGGTTCATTTAGGAAACAGAAGTTGTGAAGAGTCAAGGCCTCGGTGGTGCTGGTGGTTATCAGTGTACCTGGAGCTACAACCCCCAAACTAGTAGATTCAAGGAGTAAACTCTTTTATTTTTGGTCTAAAGAGGCGTAATCCTGGGAACAGCTTGTAAGTTACCAGAAAGCACTACATACTAAGAAGTACTATTGAATTTAACACAATTTGAGGTCCATATTTTCTGTTACTGAATGTCACTGCATTTGACTTGTTTAGCTTTTAAGCCAGCTTGCATTGACATTTTGCTGAAGGTAGATTCTTGCTAATATTTTTAAGCTATTATTTTCAAATTGAAAAAAAAAGAATAAGAAAACAATCAGATACTTTAGTTTTTAAATTTTATAGTTCAGGGTGATACGCATGTTAGTTTTCCTCCACACTTGGCGTATTGCATATAAGCCACTTTTGACCTCATCTGACTTAAGCAATATCTTCCACATCTGATTTTATTGAGCGGTCTCAGAGAATTAATACAAATGGATGCCACACTTTTTTTAAACATATGCTAACAAATTAAAACCCGTTGATAATGTTCTTTCAAATTCCTAATCATGCACCACTTTGTCTATCACATAAAATCCCAATAAGAAACGAAGAGGGCTGCAGTTTTAACATGACAAAATGAAAACAAGGGCTAAAATTGCTTTGGCATGGTACTGCAACTCCAGAAATATAAATGCTCATTCAACTTAAATACTAAAGGTTAATGACATTTGACAAATTATTTTGCAGAAAAACACCTTGTTTTTTGTGATTATTTAACAGCAGGTAAAAAACACAGAAAATAAAGTTCATAATTACAATTTCTGGACCTCAGGCCACAGTGTGTTCTGGAGAAGATCATCCTCTGGGGGTGGCTCTGTAAATCCACACAATCACAAACAGACATAAACAAAAGTTTAGAATCCCTGAAAGAAAAACTACTTGCAAGGCTCTAACAAACTTGGCTATTCTGAGTTTAAAACGTAGACCTGAAAACGAACCTGGAATATTCTCAAATGAATATATTCCCTTGTTTGTGTACCCCTTTACTGTTAAAGACTGATAGATAGGACCCTCATAATCTGTGAGAATGTAAGAGGAGAATAATTTAAAGTGAAAATAAACGGCATGAGCACCGTAAAGAGAGATAACATGAGGAAGACTGAATTGAAACCTGCATGCTACACTAAGAACACAACAATCCCCTGAAGACAAGGTTTCTCCACATTCACGTAGTTTTTATTTGGCCTGAATTAAATCTGTTTCATTCTTAACAAGTTTTTGAGGGGAAGGACTCCCGGCGAGAGTCAATCCTCCCCCCCAGCTACAGATTCTGAACAAGCGCAGCTTGCGGCAGAGTTTAACAGAAAGAGAAAACTACGCTCCTTGTCCCATTAGGGGTTGTTATTGGTCATCAGCTCGTCATATAAGCCTAATTATTCATCACCCTGCCTGCCCGCAGAAGCCAATCTAACAAGAGAAAATACATTGTTAACAGCAGTTGGCACACTTTGTTGATCCCCCACCGCCTGGGGTTATCGATACTTAAGCTTTGCAGTCCCATAGGCTTGCTTTCTAATTAGCATTGCAGATTAAGTGGCGGCTTCACTCATGCTGATGACAACTCTCAACGCCCTCCAGCCCAGGGGGTATAAAATGCTGCGTTTGTTTGGCTCTTGTATATTTTCTGCTTTGGCCATTCAGTGCAATCTTATCTAAAGCATCAATTTAATGTTTTCCCAAAAGAGAAAAAAAAATTAGTAATTCAATTTCTGAAAAGATGTTTTTGCTTGAGGTGCCGAATCAGTAACGATTAGGACGTCGTTATTAACAGGTTTTCGCTTTAGCTTCCATCACTGTCTCTTATCCAAGAACATAACTCATTAAAACCTTGAGTATTTATCACATTTTGAAGATAAACATGTGCTGGAGCAGCTGTGCCGTACCGGTCAGGCTGAGCGGGTGGAAATACGACTCCTGGTATTGGGCAGATATACTGCTGAACTGTTCCTCTTCTTCGGCAGTTTTCGGGACAAGGTCGCCTGTAAATTCACATTAATGGGATGAAAACACTGAACAAACCTTTCTTAACAAGACCGGGCACATCTGTTTCCGACTACACGGTTAAGGTGAAATAGATTTTTGAATGAAAAGTGATTATGAGATAAAACCTGGCCCCCGTAGGAGCGGAGGAACACTTAACGGCTGTGCTGGGAAAGTATTTTACCTTGAAATACAGCCTTGTTGGAAAGACCCAAGGCAGGTGTGCTAGCTCCTTCTGGAAGGCTGGCCAACCCCTGGGAAAAAGCAGACAGATGGAGGAGGAGATGCATTTACAAAATTAGACTTTGCGTCTCCCTCTGCTGTACGGTGCCCCATCAGAAGTGCCTACACCTCGTTACCGTCTTCACATTTCTTAATGTTATAACCATGAACTTCAATTTATTTGATTGGGATTTTATGCGAAGGACAAATACAGTTACGAACCAGCAGGAAACCAACAGCTAATTCTTATTTTGTGAATATTAAAAAACATAAAATCTGAAAACTGTGGTGGTTCATTTGTAATCAGCCCCTTAATCTGATTCCCTCAAATAAAATCCAGAGCAACCGTTGCATTTAGAAATCAGCTAATTAGTAAACTAAGTCCACTTATGTGTTATTTATCCTCAGGGCATACCCAGCTGTTCTGTGAACGCCACATACGTTTATTAGAGAATAGCAGAGAACAAACAGCATCACGAAGACCAGGGAACAAGGCAAACAGGTTGAGCAAAAATGTGTGCCGACAGTTAAAGCAAAAACCAAAAAGGTATCCAAAGCTTTCAGCATCACACTGAGCCCTGTTCCATCCATCATCTGTAAAAAGAAAGAGTTTGGCACAACTGCCAACCTACCAAGACAAGGCTGCTCACCTACATTGAGAAGCTGGGTTAGGAGAGCATTTGTCAAATAAGCAGCACCAGGTTCCACTATAGGAGCTGCAGAGATCCACAGCTCAGGTGGAAGAATATGTCCACAAGAAAGGTATTAGTCCTGAACACCACAACTCTGGCCTTTATATGAGAGTTGAAAAAAAACTGTAGGAACTATCCCCAGAACGATGAAGTCAATAATGGGTACGCTGGTGAGAGTTCATGAGACAACGGATGGAGCTAAAAACAGGACAATCCCAGAGTAAATTCTACTAGAGGCTGCGGTGGTGCTTCACCTTCTAGCAGGACAACAACCCCGAAACATTCAGCTTGAGCTACAGCACGAAGGGATCAAAACATATTCATGTGCTCAATGATCAGACCTACATCCGATTGAGAATCTGGGGCAAGACTTGGAAATGAATGCGCACAGATGCTCTCCATCATTCTGACTCAGCGTGAGCTATTTTGCAATGAAGAATGGAAATGGCTTTCAGTATCTGGGTCTGCAACACTGGTGGTGAATTGAAATTATGTGAAGGCAGCAAAAAGTGGTTGTCAGGGGGCGAATATATAGGCAGTTTCCTGCTATTTATTTAGTTAAAAAATGCTGAAACAGTGTGTTTTCCTGCCACATCACAACTATGCACTACTTTGTGTTAATATACCACATGTGGTTGTGACCCTACTAAATATAAACATTTCCATGGGATGTGAATCCTTTTTTTCCAGGCAATCTACTCCTCGGACAGAGGGAACTCACGCTGGACTGAAGCAGCTTTTCTTTGGAAATCCCTGAGATGTTTGCAAAGTTCTCCACAAAGTTACGAGGCGCCTGAAACACCCTGAGGACCTTCTCATCAGCTCCAGACACAAACTGAAACCTCCCAACCATGGCCAGACACTGCAGGTCGTATCCGTGGATCTGCGGCCGGGAGATTTCATGCCAGGTTGCCTGCAGGGACAAAGCACACAAAAACAAAACTTTACATAAAAATCCAGATGGGTTTATGTGGTTGACGGGGACGTTTTTGACAATTTAAACAGTTTTAATCGGGCGACTTTATTTTGTTTAACTAATAATGCTGCACAGCATTTAATAAAGCTAATACTTTATACATTTTTCCAGGTGCAAAGCGACCATTTTCTTACTACGGTTTAAACCAAGGCTCTTTTGTAGGTCTTTTTATTGAATATGGCAAGACGTTATATGATCTTACATACATGGATTACAACTGCAAAGGTTTTACATAACAGGATATAATAAAAATTAAAAGAAATCATCTGGCTTGCTGAAAATATCTGTCTTTACACTTAAAACGAAAACATGTTTTAACGCACAACAACAAATACTCATACTGCGTGATCTAAAAGAGAAAAAGAGAAGGAAAAAATACGTAGGACATGGCGGTAAACATGAGGAAAACTTATCCTTTAAAGTTTATTAGACTTTTGCATACAAAATACAAATGCTCAACATTTTGGAAAAGTTTTAACATTTTTCCCTTTTTCTGGCTGGTGCCAAACCTTGTTGAGCTGCATGTGATGTCATAATGTGATATAGGGAATATAGGGGCAGATAACAAATAACCATTCATAAATAAGAATAAAACTGATTAAAAGAGATGTGGGAGTGGTGGTCTAGCGGTTAGGGAGTCCGGCATTTGTGTCCTGGAGAATCTCCAAAGGTTGGCGGTTCGAAACTCAGTCTTTTACTCTGGCTCCCTGAGCAAGACCCTCGACCACAGAGTACTCCCTGTGCGCCACTCAACGTTGGCAGCAAACTGCTCCCTAAGGGATGCGTTAAACGCAGAGACAAATCTTCCCTCCCTAGGACTATGAAGGGAACTACTTATTTATTTAAATACTTGTTAGTGGGATAGTTAATTATAAATGACTTATGTAGTGGATAAAAATCATAGAACCACATGCGTTTTCCTGAGTTTCTAAGTACTTTTGTTTAACTGTGTGTTGTAGCTTCTAGAATAAGATCTGTGCAACTTTTCACACATATCATTTACATTAAATGATTATTTTAGTTTAAATGATTAGTTTAGTTTTAGTAAAGTAAAAAAGGTAATGTAATATTAGATATATAGGCTATATATAGGCTATATATAATATTACATTACCTTTTTTACTTTAATGCATCACTTTTTCCATTTCGACCACAGACTGTTCTGTTTGTGAGCCAGTTTTTTGTCTGCTTTTACCTGTTTTGCGTCTTGCTTCCTCCATGGAGTGAAGAGTCTGGTGGTCTGGTCTGAGCCCACGCTGAGGACGAACTCCCCTTCTGGATCCCAGCAAAGGTCTTGGACAGCATTAAAATGACCTGATATCACAACTCCCGGTCTCCACTCTCCCTGCACACAGGATATCAAGATATATTGGTTACATTTAGTTGCCTGGTCCAGTCCTTAAACCAGCATTTATGATCAAACTGTGAACCATTATGAAGCAGGTGCAAAGAAGCAGTTTTCCTTTGAAACATCTTACTCAGTTTGACATGGTAAAACTAGGTATTCTCATCATTGTTGGTGAGGCTGTTGTAGAAATATCAAACTACTTGTCATTATCCTCTTTAGGCTTTATAACTTACTGGTAACAGGGTTTGTGAGATTTTCTTTGAGGGTATTTTTTTCTTATGAATGATGGAAAAAAATATTTTAACATTCAGACTTTGAGCCCTGATATAAGCAACAAACCATGACCCTCAAGAGAGACAAAGAAATGTCCCCTTTCTTCTATTTGATTTTCCAACCTATAGTTTTGAAACATGAAAATTCATTTCCCCAACAAAAAAAAAAATTCAACACCGGAATTCGACAATGAATTATTACGCCCAAAGCCTCATTAAAAATCATATTGTAACAGAAAAACTTCAGTTTTCCCCCTGAACGCTAAACATAGTGACTACTAATGTTAATCTTTTTGAATACCCACATGACAATATTAAATATCTGTCTTTTACTTCAGTGATGTACAGTAAGTGATTTTAGGTAAATAATACCCCAGCTTACTCTTTAATGCATTTGATACAGTAGCTTATGTGATGTGCTCTCCATCTAAAATCAGGCTGTAACAGAGGGTTTTTTTAATGCACGTCACAAATCTTGTCATTAAGCATCAGAAATTAGAGATGCCATAAAAACTCCAAAGCAGTTACACAAGTGTGACACAATTATTAAATCCAATAACTTATTTCCTGTCATGCCATGCAGATGCTCTGTCTGCGCTGATGAAGAATAGCTCACCTCAGAATGCCAAATGCACCAACAGGAAGACAGCCTGACCCTTTTTTTCAAGGGATGCACAGCATATCGGCATTAACATCACTGTCTTCCAATGTTAATCATTTTTAACACATCAGTATTGGTCCAATGAGTAAAACTGGGCCGATATTAATAACTATTGTTTATTTCCATCTAGCTGCCCTTTGTACCAATGTTTCGGGGGGGAGGGGATAGGGTTGGTCATGCGTTGTTGTTCTTTTGGCCAAGTGACAATGACAGTAATGCATTGCAGCACAGCCAAGATTATGGAGTTTTGAATGAAGCAGAGATGCAATGTCAGCAGTGTGGTAATTTTTCACAGTGTCAAAAAAAGACACAAATAATGAGGGACAATAAAGATTCTTGAAAAGCAGTGTTTAAGTCTATACTATAACCCACACTCAAGAAATACACACACACATTGGCAAATATCGGCTATCGGACATAACAGCAATATTAATCGATATCACCCCAAATTTTCCTATCGATGCAGCCCTAGTTTTTCTAACTGTTTTAGCTGTATCCACTTGGGGGAAGGAATAGACTGTCTACAGAGCATTAGTCTTGACATCATGACAAAACTAAAGTACCCTGTCCTGAAACAGTAGCAGACTGTTCAGCTACCTTCATCCAAAGAAATGCAATGTACTGAAAAGTGGCTTTTCACAGACTTCATAGTCAGTGCGCGTATAATTTTACTCAAAATACACTTCATTTCTTCACATTTAGTCAATTGCATTGTGTTAGACCAGTAAGTGAGGTTGCAAAATATAAGGAAAACATACCAATAAGTACCAATTAAAACTTGTTTTCCAGATTTTTTCCCTTTCATTTCTGTTATCACAATGTCCCCAAAACATATTTTAAGTTAATATATATCCAACAGAGACAGCTGGAGATAGGCACCAGCACCCCTCGCGACTCCAGCAGGGATAAGTGTCAGAAAATGGATGGATGGATGGATATCCAACAGAGCAACTATATATTTGACAAGTTGCATGCATGTCACTTGAAATACAATATCCTAACAGTATCCAAGAGACTTTTGTGATTGTGATATTGCTCGCATTATTATTGCTGCGACGGTTGTAATTTGGCAAATTGTACAACTCTACAGGCAACAACTGGGTATCGAGGTACAACTATTTTTTCTGCTTTTGCTCTCAAAAACGGTGTTTTCATAAAGCAGCAACAGAGTAACTTCCCAAGTCTGAGTTTCGAAGGTAAATTATTTATACAGCCCATGATTGTCACCTCTTTATTCTGATCCTTGCACCATAGATGTAGTGCTCCGTGGAAAGCATGAGCCAAAATCATCGAGCCATCCGCACTCATCTGGCAGCCGTAGAAGCCCAGAGTGTTTCCACCTACTTCCCCTACACGCACCTGGTTTTAAAGAGAGAGAACAAAACACTGATCAAACCACCGAGTCATCTGCTGGTCAAACACATTCATAAAAACACACCGTCAGGTAGTGAAGAACATTTAGTTACTGGGTCAGCGTCGTCAACTCACAGCATATAAATGAACGTGACTTGTAAAAAAAAAAAAAAGAAAAAAAAAAATCAAGATATGTGTCAAGAAGGAGAGAAAGTAAACCATTTAATTCATCTTTTTCAAAGCATTTTTTATAAAATGTTTTAACACCTGCTCTAACCCTGTCTACAGCAAGAAATCATTGCAGGGGAAGAATTTGACTTCAACATTTTGAACAATGACGTTAGCGGCAAACAGAGGATAAGAATAAAGTAAAGCTTCTCAAATGTGGTTTCAGTCCCTCTTCAAGTCTCATTAACTAACAGACTTCATAATGGTGGACTGAAGTGAAGAGCGAAATTAAAAAGAGGGAAAATAAGATTAAGCTGACAAATCAGATGAGAAATTATACAAAATAGCACTCATTAGGCTTGAATAAACCCCGTGTTTTTCTCCAAACAAATATAGATTTGTCGGGTAAATAATGAAAGCAATTTCACCACAGCATATTACGTGAAATAACTAATCATGAAAAATGTCACAGCTTGAGAACCCTGATGATTTTACACAAACTGGATGAGGCTCTCTGGCCGCAGTGTCATCCTCAGACAATACAAACCCTCCCTCTGGGCTGAACCTCCACTGAAAAACTAGTTCACGTTAAAAAACCCAAGTAATCACTGCAGTTACGCAGAGAACAAAACCAGAACATAAAAAAGAGACTATTTCAGGATTCTCACCATCTCTCCAATTATAGGCACCGTGTTTTTGTTCATACAGACGCTTATGTAACCCGTTTTGTGGATTCAAATGATGATCTGAAGCAAAGAGCATTTTTTTATTTTAGTAGACACAACAGCTTCACTGACAAATTAATATTTTCCATGTCCGACGTCATCAAAGGTCATTAGTGGAGCTTATTCTAAATTTCCTGAACTGCCTGCAAATAAGGAAAAAAAAGGATAAATAAGGACACTTAATGAAGATATTAAAAAGATGGTAAGGGATATGAAAAAAACTAATATTTTTCAAGGCCACTTGGTATGAGAACAGCAACAAAGAGTGGCATCTTGGAGTCAACAAAGCTGAATCCCACTTCCAAGGCTTAGCCTTACCCTGTCCTGAGGTTTTCTGTTAATTTGGTTTATTTGTTGTTTGGTTGACCTTACAGTAAATAAATACATCTTCAAAGTTGTAGGTATGCAAACTCTCAGAACAACCCGCTCTCAAGTATACCAATGATAAGGGTGACTGCATTGTAGTACTTTAAATCGCAATATACTTGCGTAGTACATTTATTATTCAAGAGAGCAGGGGTCTGCAACCGTCATACGCCAAAGAGCCAATTTGCATTCAGCTTTAAGGATGTTTAAAAAAAATAATAAAAGAACTTGCTTAAACCTGCAAATTTTTACAAACGATCTTTGAAAAAAGACAACCTATGTTGTCATTATATCTGCTATAGGAAATGTCTTGCAATTCTTAAAGAATCACAATTCTAACTCTATTTTTATGTATAAAATGAAGGGAAAAAAGAAAACTTTTGCAAAACAAAGATCCATTCATTTTCTTCTGTGAAAGTTTGGAATTTGTGGGAAATTACATCACAATAACAGGAAAAATCAAACAAATATTAGTGGTACTTTTCGTGTCACTCTGTTATAGAAATTCACTGTAGTTATTCCATGGAAGAACTACGAAAACTTGCTTTCGTTGTTGCTAAAAGAAATTTGCTGTCCTTTTCAGGCAACATTATTTAGAGCCATCGTGGAAGATCCAGAGAGCCACTTGCAGGTTGCAGACCTCTGCACCAGGGCAATACATAAAAAATTACCAATCAAGATATTGCACCGCTCTTGTTTTGTGTGTGTTTAGAAAAAATAAATATAGTATGTTATTTATTTACATTTTTAAGACTCAAGAAAGACTTTAAAATTACATGAGACTATCTACTGATATACATGAAAGAACACACTTGTTGAGATGCAAATTTCCTTTCATTGTTTTCTATGCTTACTAAAATAATTAACACTGACCCCAAATATAATAAATAGAACCACTTCAAGCAACAGATTATAGTAGTTGTTGTGCCTTGCAGTACATTTACTACCCTATTTTACTCCAGGTATCTGTCTGGAAAACAAAAAACTAACTTTTTGTGGGCCTGTTTCTGTTTCCAATGTTTAAATCTGTATTCAAATCAATAAAAGAAAGTTTCACCAGACAGAAAAATGAATTGTGTAAGCTCTGTCAGTTTCAATGTTCTCGTCATGGGTTTAATAACGATAAGGGGTGAAATTCTCCTTTTTATGAGTTTCAAACAAAGGCTATGAAACGTTGAAATCCTCATACTGTTTTTTAGATGCCAGAATGCAACATGTGAATCTTGAGAGATTAGCTCCATTTGACTAGGCTACACAAGTCATCCAGAAGTATAATGAGGAAATGTTTTAAAATTTGTTTTTGTAATTAATTTAGGTTCCTCGCCAAAAGAAATAACATAAAATATCTATAAAAAAAAGAAAATAGAAAACAATCCAAGTTTACTAAATTAGAACATGGTCTGCATTTATTCTTTTACATTGCTGTTATGAGCGTTACAATTATGATTTAATTCAGGATAAATCGGCCAGCCGATATTTGCATTTTTTTCTTGTATCGGCACCGGCCGATACATGCATGCATTCGCCGATCCATTAGCACACTCAGGTTCAGATTGGTCGCATTTATTTTTTTTCCATTATATTGCTGTTTACAAAATCTTCTCAGGAAGATAATTTGCACAACAAAGGCCCCATTCTGCTACATAAACTCCACAAACATTTAAGTGTAAAGTTTGTGTTTAATGTTATATATTTAAATGTTCTACATACAAATTGCTATACATTAATGTGTTTTGCTTGTTTTGTTAATAAATGTTTTTTTAAATTGAGACTTTTGTAACATTTGTTATCATTATCTCCTTTGTATGATGTAAATGGAGGAAGAAAAAGCAATATCGGCTTCAAAAATCGGCTCCATAAAAAAATCTCTAGCAAATATAAGGGATCGGTTAGACAAATGTCAAAATAATGGGTATCTGCATCGGTCCTAAAAAGAAAGCTGTATTGGTCGATCTCCAACTCAGAAACATGGAATTAGAGAAACATAGATTAAATAAACATAAAACAAAAGTGGAAATATATTCAAATACTTGCAGCCAAATATAGTTTTGTTAAGACCACAAGGGCCTGGTTTGGCCCCCAACCCCCTCACTTGCTCCCAAAAAAGAGAAAAAGAACCGTAGAAAAAAATAATTCAATTAAAGTAATAAAATCCTTTTCAGCCCTTAAAACCTTACGGCACATGGAGCCCAAAGAAAAGATTGATTAGGATTAAGAGAAACTGGACCAACACAGGTGAATAGTGCACTATTCCCTTTGCTGCACTCTGAACCCAAAATATAAATACATAATATCTGCTCAATCTTTAATTAGCATGTGGCTTACATCATGGACGTTGGCCCAAAGGAAACATGAGAGTTGCCTTACAAAAATAAGTATAGTACAGGCAGAAAAGGAAGACTGTCAATTACACAGCCTCCTCCATGGTCATCATTGACCTTCTAAATAATGCCTGTAAGGATGCCGGACCACGGCGGAACAAATGGCAGCGATAAAGGCATGTCTTTACGTTGAATGGCCCGATCCTGTGGGGAGGGAGATTAAAGAAGACAGAAGGGGAGGAGAGGCAGCCTGGGAGACACATAAATGGTGAGATTGAGAGGAAGAGATGCAACATTAAGCAGATTGATTTTGAAATTTGCCACACAAGAGCAGGCTATATATCATGGAGAAACACACACACACACACACACACACAGGCAAACTGTTGTCATTTGTCATGTTTATGAGAAGGGACAATATGGATACACGGCCTATGCTGGACGACGGTGATGCTGGCGAGGAATACAACATGGACAGCAGAGATAGGACTGCATGTATCGCTCCTGGAGAGAAAACTAAGGAGATGAAACCAAAAAAAGGTTTAACCAAGACGAAAAAAAAAACAAAGTCTCAAGAGATGGTCCTTAAATCTATACCCCAAGTTATCACATAGCCAAGCACAAATAGTGACTTTTGTCCTGGATAAATTGAAAAAGACTTGCTATAGGCCAAAAACACAAAAAAAAACAGGTCTCCGAGTATCATTTTTTGCAATTTACCAAACTAATTCATTCCTGGGAGGAAGAATTTGACAACTGTAAAGCTGGAAAGGGTTAAGCAAGTTCTGAGGCTTTGGGACTCCAGTCCACCGCAGTGATAGCCATTACTGACAAATGGAGAAAACGTGGAACAGTGGTGAACCTTCCCAGGAGTAGCGGGCCTACCACAATCACCATTACCCTAAGAACACGTCAATTACTCATCCAGGAGGTCCCAACGGAACCCAGAACAACGCACTGCTGGCCTCAGTAAGGGTCAGTGTTCAAGATTCAACAATAAGAAAAACATTGGCGAAGACAAGGCATTTGAAGGTGTGAATCACATACCATCTAGCATTAAACTGCAGAATAAAAAAATAAAAAAAACATCATCATACAGACATTCACACATGGTGGGGAAAATTGATTGAAACATCTGTTCTGCTCTCTACCAGAACGTCCCGAAGGAGGATGCCCCAACATCAGGTGGTGACCTTACTCTCATGCTCCCCTGAGTTATTCAGCAGGGCGATGATCTCATACAGCCAAGCGGTTAAAAAATAGTTTGATATGGAGTGGCCTAGTCAAAGTTTAGATCTTAATCCTACTTAGATATTGTGGTGTGACATTAATTAAGTGGTTCATGCTCGTAAATGTTCAAATGTGGAAAGGTTGGAGGCCGCTACTGCAAACACTGGGGACGGATGGCAGTCCGTTGCCGTAAGGGTGGAAATACTTAAACACCATTAAGACCACAGTGGGGGAGTGCACAAATAACATGGGACTTTTCTCACTTTTCCATCATTTTTAGAGTCTAAGGTAAAGCTAAAAAATGTTTATCTCTTAAACACAAAGAGGAAAAAATCCCCCCAGGCACTTTGGTGGCTCTCTGTGGTCAGTCGTAGATGTTAATTAGCCGTGCGTCTCAGTGACAAGATGTTTTTTCCCCCCACAGCGGTAGACTCTGACCGCCCCAGTGCTAATCACGCTGTCCTTTAGATCCCACCAATTACTCTAATCAGAGTGAAGACGTGAAGCACTTCTCTGTAAAAATCGGCTAATTAAGACAAACACGGCCGGTCATTTAGCGCCGCAGAAACGGCTACGCCCAAAAAACTTTGGTCTCATTGTGAACGAAGACCTTTCAACTATAGCATAGTGTTAAAAGCACATTTAAATATTTGATGAAATCATAAGTAGAATTGTTTTCTTTTTGCTATGGTATATAGTCGTGTATGTATCACACAGCTTCAGAGGTTAATCTCCCTTTGTAGGCATGGAGCCCGACACTTCAAAGGGTTTGTATCTTCAACAGAAATGCAGGAACAGAACGAGGACTCGTGTAACATCGACTTTCATATTGACAACACAGAGGTTACTCCAGATCTGTGGATTACTTATTTTTTTCAGAATGAAGGCTCCAGGTGTATAAAAAGTTTCACACCAGACTTGCTTCCTCCCACCACCTATACAGACCCTTTTATTTTAATGATACTGAGAAGAACGTGAAATTCTCGGTGGCTTCAGGCCCTAATCATCATGCCTTTCTGAGAAAGGAAACTAAACCTAGTTGCTAATCGCCGTGGAAATAAAACCATGGGATCAAAGGGGCCAAAAAAGTAACAAATCAAGTGCTGCATTTTCATCGGCCTGGAGTGCAATCACACACTGGGTCTCTGTTTAACGCTGATGTGTGTTCATTTGAAAAGACACACTCCAGGACATCTGCATATGTGAACAAGTCTTTGATTTTTATTTTTGGATTTTGGACCAACATTTGAGTACAGGGCTGTGTGCCGTCCTAAACCACCTGAGAATAAGACGCATTCGGGGACAAAAAAAAAAAAAAAAAAAAAAAAAAAAAAAAGAAAAAGGTGTGGAGCAGATGGGGCGAGAATTGCTCTTTTTTTCTCCTTCCAATCCACACTTGTGTTAAATTGAGCTTCCACTCTGGCACGACCTCAGCTGCTGGGAGCACAAAGAGAGGAAGTTTCCCAGCAAATGAGAGAGAAATAAAAGGGAGAGAGAAATAAATGGGAAAAGGAGAGGGGGAGAGCAAGTTTGAACAGCTTAGTTTGGGGAATAAAAGGAAAAGAAAAATTATTGACAGAGGGAGGGGAGGAAGAAAGGATGGACAAAAGGAAAGAAGGAGAAAAGGTAGGTAGGAAACAAAGGAAGGGGAAAAGAAAGGAAGCAAAGGAGGATACAGGAAAGGACACGAGGAAGAAAGAATACAAGGAAGGAAGGATACAAGGGAGCAAACAGATGAAAAAAAAAGGAAAGACAAAAAAAAGGAATGAGGTAGGGCAGATGAGAGAAATATAGAAAGAAGAAAGGTCGGACACAAGAAGGAATGAACAAATGAAGGAAACATAAAGAAGGAAGGAGGAAGAAAAGAAGGACATGTTGTAAGAAAAAGAAAGGAAGGACAGCATTCAGATAATGGGAATAGACATTAAAAGGTTCTATATGTGCTTTTTTTAAGCCTCCCAAAGTCAACTATAGGCATTATAAAACAATGCCTTTGGCACTACGAGGTATAATTTTTCTTTGTTATGAAATATTTCTTGTTTTCTGGTGTTATTTTTCAAACCTGGACGAAAGATGCCGTGTGGGTGTCGCCCATTTCGTGACGTCGCCCTAGAGTCGCTGCAGCATGGTATCAAAGAAGAGCAGTTGCTGTCTCTGTGCAGATTAGGTGCTAAAAGAGCCACGTCCTCTCAACTTTGAGCTGAAATTATTGAGCTTTTGCCTCTGGACAACAGTTACTGTCCTGCCCCTCTCCTTCTGGCACTCCAGAAGAGAGCCCAGAACAACTCAGACATTAAAAACGTTTGTAACAATTGCATTAATTCTGGCCAAGAAAACAATATCGCTCAACAGCAACGAGAAAAACAAAGCAATCAATAAATCAATGGCTTAATCTTTTAACAGCCTGTTGACCATTTTAAAAGCTCTCTCAACACCCTTAGGAATCATTTAAACCAGATTCCATCCCTGTGATTCACTGAGAGCGGATTCCTTTCATTCCAGCTTTGTTCGCTTTGAACTTCTCAACCCAATTATTGTAAACAAACATTTAATCGACTGTCTTTTTGTCCAGCACAGCCTACCATGACCAAGGACTCCCTCCTTCTATGTTTTACCTTTAAACGCTTGGAAACGTAGTATTGGTTTTTTTTTTTCCCATGTTTTCTTTAATTGAATAAAAACAAAAAAAAGAGCTAGAACAGAACCCCCTCACCACACTCTCCATCTTCCATGTATCGGGAAATGTGCTGTAAAGAAGGGGTGGCAGAGGGAAAGTGTGAAACATCCAGCAGAACGACATCTGCTTGTCTAAACT